>NW_015168118.1:253389-254214 GCF_001447785.1 Gekko japonicus
GATATATTAAAACCAGATGTTGTTTCCTGAAATTATTCAAAGAAAAATAGGGAGGGAGGGGGGGGGGGAGAAGAAGAAACGTCATTATTATTTCCAAATGTATAAAAAAATCATTATTGATTAAAAAACGATTCTTTCAAAGATAAAGTTACCTTGTATACTTATAATTGTACTCGGGTCTTGTTGTAGAAAAAGAGCTGCCGGAGCTCATTAGCATAACTCATTAGCATAACTTATTTGCATATGCCACGCCCCCTGACATCACCGGAAGTGACAGAAGGCCACACCCCCTGACATCACCGGAAGTGTGTCAGAAGGCCCGGCTACTTACCCTCCTGCTTCATCCTCATTCCCAAACGGAATGAGGATCGAAGCAGAGGGCGGGGTAAAGAAGGGGGCGGGGCTTCACCACGTGACCGCCCTGCCCCCTAGAGGTTCTCTTCCGGAGCTCCGTACCTGAGAGCTCCCCCCCCCCGACTAGAGCCCTGATTGTACTCCTGGTATTAGTGGCGGGCCATAGCCTATAGCCATATCACCTCCACAAATTATTCTGAATTTTAAAAAAATATGAAATGAAATTGTAAAATTTTTTTATAGTGAGGCAAATTGTATAATGAATTCAACCCAAATTAAAATATAAATTAGTGAATTGGCCAACAAACCTGGTAACAGCGATTTCATAGGTCTGAATGTGTGTCCCTCCATCATGGTGAAAATTCTGTTATTAGCTGCTGCACTGGCTTCCATACACATTAGGAAACCTGGGGTGATGCAATCACCAATTTACATGGCACAATGTCAGCCAGGAAAGAAACAAGATGGGGT
>NW_015168118.1:254372-268442 GCF_001447785.1 Gekko japonicus
ATCAGGAGGTCCAGCAGTGGGGCCAGGACACTAGGAGCCCTCCCACTGTTGCCCCCCCTAGCACCAAGAATACAGAGCATCCCTTGCCCCAGACATAAGAATGTAAGAGAAGCCAGTGTTGGATCAGGCCAGTGGCCCCTCCAGTCCAACACTCTGTCACAAAGTAGTCAAAAATACCAGGTGCTATCAGGAGGTCCAGCAGTGGGGCCAGGACACTAGAAGCCCTCCCACTGTTGCCCCCCCCCCAAGCACCAAGAACACAGAGCATCCCTTGCCCCAGACTGAGAGTTCCTATCTATACCTTGTGGCTTATAGCCACTGATGGACCGCTGCTCCATATGCTTATCTAATTCCCTCTTGAAGCTGTCCATGCTTGTAGCTGCCGCCACCTCCTGTGGCAGTGAATTCCACGTGTTAATCACTCTTTGGGTGAAGTTTGCAGATGACACCCAATTATTCAGGGTGGTGGAAGCCAAGACTGACTGTAAAGGGCCCCAAGGGGACCTCCACACATTGTGTGAGGGGCCGGGGCAACAATCCGGCAAATACAGTTCAGTTCTGGTAAGTGTAAGGTGATGCATACTGGGACGAAAAACCCCAACATCAAGTATGGGCTAATGGGGTCTGTGGGCTTCGTCTTGGGGTCATAGTTGTTGTACGCACAGTTTATATGTGACACTGTTATGCACTCAGCACTCTGTCTGCCTTAGTAGACTCACCTCGGTGGACTCAGTTAGCACCTATGACATACACAGACATACAGATATGTTAAGTGCCATTGATGATTCTAATAACAGAGATAGAAATCAGTCATGAATATATATTCAGGTATTCACTTCGGTTCAATGCTTAAATGCATTCAGCGGAAAAGGCTAAATGCTGACAGGCAGTAACCAGTGTTCACTTCCCTCTAAGCTGTGTTAGTGTGAGCTAGCTCACAGTTTTTTAGCCTCCGGCTCATACATTTTTGTCTTCGCTCAGGAAGGAGGGCTCCAGAGCAACTAATTTACGCAGTAACCAAATCACTTGCTCAGATCTTTAATGCCAGTAGCTCACAAAGTAGGATTTTTGCTCACAAGACTCCACAGCTTAGAGGGAACAGTGGCGGTAACTGATTGCTTATGACCTTGCTCGTGATGGCTAGCTGTGACTGCGCATGTTCCTGATGTCAGCTCCCTTGCGTTAGATGGAGAACATACCGCATGATGTACCCATATCTGTTACATTAGATACTTTTTGGAACTTCACAGCCTGACCTGAGAAGAAGAAGGCCTATTGTTTAGGTGTAGTAGGAGGTACATTTTTGCCATTGGTTCCCATCCCGGCTGGTGATGGTGAATCTGTGCCAAGGAAAAGGTGGCCTGGATGCTGAGAGGCTTCCGGGGAGGGGGGGGGGAGGATAGAGAGGTAGGCGAGGGACCCTTTGCTGCCAACAGTTATTGAAGGCTACAATTGCCCCCACCAACAATCAATGTTCCCTCTAAGCTGTGGAGTCTTGTGAACAAAAATTCTGCTTTGTGAACTACTGGCAGTAAAGTTGTGAGCGAGCAATTTGGCTGTTGCAGAAATGAGTGCGCTCTGGAGCCCCATCCTTCCTGAGCGGAGACAAAAATGCGTGAGCCGGAGGCTAGAAAACTGTGAGCTAGCTGCTCACACTAACTCAGCTTAGAGGGAACAGTGCCACTGCCAACAATTCCTTCTGTCTTCTGGCTCCCCCCCCCCAGCCCCATGTTGGGGGGGGGGGTGCCTGTTTCCCTCCCGCAGGAACCGGCTTTCAGCCTCTTTCCCCCCAAGCAAATGCAAAGCCCCTTTTTGCAGAGGTGGAAAGAGAAAGGCAGGCAGGGGGGCTCAGGGTTGTGCATCGCCGCCCGGAGGAAGGGGCGGGGGCAGACTTCATGGAAAACGCCCCCCCCCTTCCTGGTTGTCTCGGTCCCCGAGGAAAAGGAAGCCAGGGAGGCCAAAATCCTGGCGGGGCGGGCCGGGAAAGGGGGGGAGGAGGAGGGGAGGCCGCGTCCTCCCTCCCTTCCTGGCCGGAGTCTGCAGGTGGGGGAATCCGACTGTGTTGTTGTTCTCCGGGGTCGCAAAGCGGCGACGGCTCCTTTTTCCTGGGTGCGTCCAACGGGGATGCAGGGGCAGCCGGGGTGGGTGGAAGGGGAAGCAGGGGGAGGGAGAGCCGCCCCACTGCAGGGCCTATCGGAGGTGGGCTTCTTCTTTGGTCGCTCCTCCTTCCCCCTCTTCTCTGCGCCGGGCTGGGGAGGGGGCAGTGGGGGGGGGAGACCCTCTAAGCCGAGTGAGTGTGAGCTGGCTCACAGTTCTTTAGCCTCCTGCTCACAGATTTTTGTCTTCGCTCAGGAAAGGATGGGCTCCGGAGCAAACTGATTCATGCAGCAGCCAAATCGCTGGCTCACCACTTTCATGCCGGCAGCTCGCCAAGTAGAATTTTTGCTCACAGGACTCCACAGCTTAGAGGGAGCCTTGGTTGGGAGCCGGGCTCCCTCTAAGCTGAGCGAGTGTGAGCTAGGTCACCGTTTTTTAAGCCTCCGGCTCACGCATTTTGGTCTCCGCTCAGGAAGGAGGGCTCGGGAGCAAACTCGTTTGTGCAGCAGCCAAATGGCTGGCTGGCAACTTTCATGCCAGGAGCTCACAAAGTAGAATTTTTGCTCACAAGACTCCACAGCTTAGAGGGAGCATTGGTTGGGAGGGGGTTCTGCGTCAAGGAAAGACAGGGAGAGGAGGCAGCTGGGTTGTTTTCTTTTTTGGGGGGGTAGGGACGTACCTGGGCAGGTTCTCTTCCTGGGTGATTGGCTGGTTCAAGAGGAGGATGGTGTGTGTGTGTAGGGTGTGTGTGTGCATGATATACACCCCCCCCTCTTTCCAGGGAGTCAGCCGGTGGGGGCCCCCCACATTCCTGGAGTCTGGGCATTGAATGTGTTTGGAAGTGATGCAGACAGGGGCGGCAGAGTTTGCAAAGGAGGGCAAATCCCCCAGGAGGGCAAAGCCCTGAGGAGAGAGCAAAGAGCTCCCAGGGGAGAAAAGAAGAAGAAGAGAAGAGATTGGATTTATACCCCGCCCTTCACTACCCCAAAGGTGTCTCAGAGTGGCTTACAAACTCCTTTCCCTTCCCCTCCCCACAACAGACACCCTGGGAGGTAGGCGGGGCTGAGGGAGCTCTTCACAGAAACTGCTCTTTTTCAAGAACAACTCTTATCAGAACTAGGGCGAAGGCTATCCAGCCAGGTGCAAGTGGAGGAGTGGGGAATCAAACTTACAAACTCCTTTTCCCTCTCCCTCCCCAAAACAGACACCCTGTGAGGTGGGTGGGGCTGAGAGAGGCTCTGACAGAAACGGCTTTTTCAAGAACAGCTCTTATCAGAACTGGGGCGAAGGCTATCCAGCCAGGTGCAAGTGGAGGAGTGGGGAATCAAACTTACAAACTCCTTTTCCCTCCCCCTCCCCAAAACAGACACCCTGTGAGGTAGGTGGGGCTGAGAGAGCTCTTGACAGAAACGGCTCTTTTTCAAGAACAGCTCTTATTAGAACTACGGCTTGCCCCAAGTCATCCAGCCAGGTGCAAGTGGAGGAGTGGGGAATCTAACCCGGTTCTCCCAGATTAGAGTCGGCGCACTTAACCACGATACCAAACTGGCTCACTCCAGAAGAGGGGAATGGCCGCTCCGGGGCCAAAACCGCCACATTCATCCCTGCTCCAGAGATGTCAGTGTTCTTGAATCTTTGACCCCATCGGAATAAAATAAAACCCTGCTAATCTCCTAGTTGGGGTGTGTGTGTGTGTAAATGGTCCAGAATAGTTAAAGGGAGAGAGTCCGGCAGTTCAAGCCTAGTTCCTGGAGGGGGGGCCCTTCCCACCAATGCTCCCTCTAAGCTGTGGCGTCTTGTGAGCAAAAATCCTGCTTTGTGAGCTGCCGGCGTTCAAGTCGTGAGCCAGCGATCTGGCTGCTGCATCAATCAGTTTGCTCTGGAGCCGTCCCTTCCGGAGCGAAGGCAAAAATGTGTGAGCCGGAGGCTAAAAAACTGTGAGCCGGCTCACATGAACCCAGCTTAGAGGGAACACCGCTTCCCGCCCACCCCCATGCCCTCTCTGCAATGTGTGGGGCAGGCCGGAGGGTTTTGGCATCCCTCAGAGGGGAGGAGGGCGTGCCGTGTGTGGCTTCCGGCAGGGTCAGGCGCTGAGCGCCCAGGGATGGATTTGGCAAGGCTGGGAGGACGCATGGCCAGATGGGGAGGGGAGGTTGGATGGACAAGGAAGGTGCCACCCCCCCCCCCCCCAAAAAAAAACCCCAACCTGGCTGGGTGGAGGGAGAGATGTCAGGTCAAACCATCCTGAGCTTTACTTGTTCAGCTGCCGGACCTTGAATTGTGTCCAACGCCAATCCAGAGACAGGGTCACTTCAGAGGACGGGCACTGAAAATGTCTGCGTAGCCAGTTTGGTGTCGTGGTGAAGTGCGCGGACTCTAATAAAACTGGATAGAGCACTTTAGTCTTAGTTTTGATGTTTTTATTATATTTTTATATGTTTTTACTTATGGCTAGACTAATGATCTGGCCTCTGTTAGCCGCCCTGAGCCCACCGGGGAGGGCGGGATATAAGTGTGAACAATAAATAAATAAATGAATAAAATAAATAATTTGGGAGAACCGGGTTTGATTCCCCACTCCTCCTCTTGCACCTGGCTGGATGACCTTAGGAAAGCCGTAGTTCTGATAAGAGCTGTCCTTGGAAAAGAGCAGTTTCTGTCAAGAGCTCTCTCAGCCCCACCTGCCTCACAGGGTGTCTATTGTGGGGAGGGGGAGGGGAAAGAGTTTGTAAGTTTGACTCCCCACTCCCCCTCTTGCACCTGGCTGGATGACCTTGGGCAAGCCCTAGTTCTGATAAGAGCTGTTCTTGAAAAACCGCAGTCTTTGTCAAGAGCTCTCTCAGCCCCACCTACCTCCCAGGGTGTCTGTTGTGGGGAGGGGAAGGGAAAAGGAGTTCGTAAGCCGCTCTGAGACTCCTTTGGGTAGTGAAGGGTGGGGTATAAATCCAATCTCCTCTTCTTCTTTTACCTCACAGGGTGTCTGTTGTGGGGAGCGGAAGGGAAAAGGAGTTCGTAAGCCGCTCTGAGACACCTTTCGGTAGTGAAGGGCGGGGTAGAAATCCAGTCTCTTCTCTTCTTCTTCTAGCCAAAAGGGGTTTCCCTCCATTTCTCTTTCTCTCCCTCCCAGGCAGCAGCGGGAAGACACCTCCGACGCCTCCTCCCCCGTCTCCTCTGCTGTGTGCTGAAGGGAAAAGAGCGGCCATGAAGCCTTTCCAGGTAATGGGGCCGGGGGTCTCACTGCGGAGATGGATGGTGGTCAGCAATGCTCCCTCTAAGCTGTGGAGTCTTGTGAGCAAAAATCCTGCTTTGTGAGCTACTGGCCTTAAAGTGGTGAGCGGGCGATTTGGCTGCTGCAGAAATTAGTTTGCTCTGGAGTCCCATCCCTTCCTGAGCGAAGACAAAAATGGGTGAGCCGGAGGCTAAAAAACTGTGAGCTAGCTCACATTCACTCAGCTCAGAGGGAACACTGGCTCCTTGCCCTGGCTCTGGTCACAGCCTACCTTGGAGATGGGAGAATGAAGCAATCCTGGTTGCCAACCTCCAGGAGGGGCCGGGAGTTCTCCCGGAATGACAGCTGATCTCCCCAATTCAGAGATTGGGGCAGAGTTGCCTCCCCTAACTATGCCCGCCCCAATACCATTCCAAGTCTTCGGGAATTTTCCAAACTGCAACAGGTAACACTAGTGGGAGGGTTAGTTTTGAGTGTGCAGATAATTCCTCGGCCAGACTAAAAAGGGTGTTTGTGCGGGGAGAGGGGGGGAGTGATGTCCTTTTAGGAGGGGTGGCAAAATCCCAGTTTGTGACACATGAAGGTTGGGAGAGGGCGATTGGGAAGGACCCTTACAAAAGACGTTAAGTCCGCTTGTTAGGGAGTGGGAAAGGTCCCGGGTTGTACGAAGTCACGGTGGAAGGAAGAAGCAAGGCCCGCTTTCCCCCGAAAACAGAAAGGCCGGAAGATCCAAAACTGGCTGTGGGATGAAATCTTTTTCGGGTGGACACCAGGGGTCATTTCCTGCAGGAGCGCACGGGAGCGGAACTCCGGCAGTAAAGAGCCCAGGGGGCGGGCACACGCAACAAGCCCCACCCCCTGCTCCCAGCAGCCCTCAGAGCAAAAAGCAGCCAGGTAAGCTGCAGAGCTCCCCCCAGTCCAAAACAGTCCAGTGGCACCTTTAAGACCAAGTTTTATTCAGGTACAAGCTCTCCCTCCTCTGCAAGGACAGATCTGCATGTTCTCCCCCCCCCCCCCAATAGCTAGCAATCCAGTGGAGCCTGAGCGGTGGGTGTTGCCTCCTGACACACTTCCGGTGATGTCAGGGGGTGTGGCATATGCAAACAAGTTACGCTAATGAGTTATGCTAATGAGCTCCTGCACCTCTTTTTCTACAAAATGACCCCTGGTGGATACAATGATGCTTCTTCCACTCCGTTGGCGATTGTCTCAACCCATCTTCTCCTCTCTCTCTCTCTCTCTCTCTCTCTCTCTCTCTCTCTCTCTCTGCCTGGAAGCAGGCCCCTTAGGTTAACTCCTGCCCTCCCCAGCAGGGCACTGACCAATCGTGCCCACTGATTGGCTATCCACGTGGGGAGGGCATTGAAAACTTCTGCATCTCCTTCAACACCCGAGAGAGGGCGAGACCCCGGCCTTCCCGCCGGCCTGATATCAGCGTGCTTTTGTCAGATCATAAATGTAGAGGCACAAGTGCAGAGATAAGTTTATATTTGTAAAGTTAGGTTACACCAGTTGACAATGGGAAAATTCAAGCATGAGAGATGTGGGCGTGTACTGTGGGGCTCTGTCAACATCTGTGTGAGACAAACTTGAAGTCTGATTGGCTGTCGCGTCTGTCTTAGTCGTACACTGAGATTTCTGCGAGTGACAGTTATTTTTGTTCCTCACTGACAGTTGGTTTTTTTCTGAGAGTTTAACTGAAATAGCTCTGTGTTGGTCTGTTGTAAAATAACTCTAGATATATACAAACTGTTGTGTAATTATTCACCAGTAAATAGTTAGATAAAGGTAAAGGTAAAGGTTCCCTTGCTCGAAAGCCAGTCGAATCCGACTCTAGGGTTGCGGTGCTCATCTCCGTTTCAAAGCCGAAGAGCCAGCGCTGTCCAAAGACATTTCCGTGGTCATGTGGCCAGCATGACTAATCACCTAGGTGCACGGAACGCTGTTACCTTCCCACCGAAGTGGTCCCTATTTATCTACTTGCAATTTCTTGCTTTCGAACTGCTAGGTTGGCAGGAGCTGGAACTAGAGACGGGAGCTCACTCTGTCATGCGGCACCCGGGCCTCGAACTGCTGAACTACTGACCTTTCACAGCCTGCAGTTCAGCGTCTTAACCACTTGAGCCACCGCAGCTCCAAATAGTTAGATAAACACCATTTAAACTTGACCGTGTTTGGTGTGGTTCTTTGAGTCTTCCACAAAACAAAGAAACAGCTTCCACAAAACAAAGAAACAGCTTTTGCGTAGCCAACCATTCCTCTCTCCAGGAGGTCCTTCCTCCCAGAGGTCAAGCACGCTCTTCTCTTCTGCGTTGGGGAAAGGAGGAGGAAGGCAGGGCAGAGAGGAGGCTGGTCGTGCCCTGTGAGTGCCGGCCACCCTTCTGTCCCCAAGGGGAGCTGGGAAAGGCAGAAACCTCACGGCTCTGATACCCTCCTGCCTGCTGCTGTTCAGAAGCTGTTTCTTTCTTTTTTAAAAAATATTTATTTATATATTTTTGTTATACATAACATGTAAATAGATTATCACTCAATAAACACTTTACATTGAGTCTGTTATTAATGGGTATTGTTTATCCAGTTGTATAATCGCGACCATTTTTTCAAAAAGAAACGTTCCCCTTTCCCCTGAATTAGCAAGCTTAATTTATCCAATTCTGCTAAATTTAACAACTTTGAACTCATCTCTTCCCTACTGGGCGTTTTTTTCTGTTTTCCAATATTTGGCCAGGAGTATTCTCGCCGATGTTCTTATAAGTGTCGCTAATTGAGTATCAGCCTAACTGAGGCTTTCCGGAATCATATTCAACAAGTTCATTTCTGGATCTAGCGCTAAATAAATATCCATAATTCCCCAAATTATTCTTTGTATTTTCTCCTGGCTGCTGCTGTTTAGAAGCTGTTTCAGTACCCACGCTGTTGCTGGTTTTTTCCTCATGGATCCGTTTTCCAGTGCTGGAAAGAACTGCAGCCTTCTTTTCCTTCCCCTTCTTCCAGGGCCTGGTGTCCTTCGAAGAGGTGGCCGTGCATTTCACCCAGGAGGAGTGGGTCCTGCTGAGCCCAGCTCAGAGGGTTTTCTACAAGGAAGTCATGCTGGAGAACTTTGGGAACGTGGCCTCTCTGAGTGAGGATCCCCGTCTCCTCGTCTCTCCTCCATGCAGTGAGGTGTGACCCTGAGGAATTTCAGACAGATGATATAATCTGGAAGAGGAACGGTTCCCAAACGGTTTCTGGTCTGTCATTTCAGACAGAACCGTTTTAGAACCAGTTCCCTAGAACCGGAATATATTTGTAATTTCAGACACGAACGCTTCTGTCCCATTTAGGAAATGGGACTGAAGCGTTTTACCTGTCAACCGCTTCCAAGTAGTCTTCAGTTTCCTCTCCCGGTTCCGATGTGCTTTTTCCCGTCGTTTTTTGCCCGCACAGGCGATCTCCGTCTCTCTCTTTTTTTTGTGGAACGTTTGCTTTATAGCATTATAGTGCTATAGCGCTATAATGCGACAGCATTATATCAACCCCATTGAAATGCCTGGAGTGTTTTGTTATAGCGCTATAGCGCTCTAAAGCGAATGTTCGAAAAAAAAGCTGGAGATCGGCCACACGGGCGAAAAACGGCAGGAAAAAAGCGGGGAAAAGTGGTGCAGTCTGAAATGGCAAACCGCTTCAGATCCAGCTCTTTACCGGAAGGGGGAAGCCATGTGTGAAATGGCAGCCCTATACCGATTTCCTCCATGACAGATCAAAAACGGCCTCAAAACGGGTTAAAAAGGGTAATGTGAAATTCTTCTCCTTCTCTGTTCGTGGTAATGAAGTCACTGCTGAGGAAGGACGTGGTTGGCTCCTTTTGGTCAGCTCTTCCACCCCCCCTCTACAGCTCTGGCCTGGGTTTGGGGCCACCGTTATAATTCAGAGGCGTCGAACTCATTTGGGCTGGATCGGAATCGTGTTCCCCCTAAGCTGAGTGAGTGCGAGCCAGCTCATGGCTTTTTTAGCCTCCGGCTCACACATTTTTGTCTCAGCTCACGCAGGGCTCTTTTTGTAGCAGGAACTCCTTTGCATATTAAGTGACACACCCCCTAATGTAGCCAATCCTCCAAGAGCTTGCGGTAGCCCCTGTAAGAAGAGCTCTGTAAGCTCTTGGAGGATTGGCTACATTAGGGGTGCGTGGCCTAATATGCAAAGGAGCTCCTGCTACAAAAAGAGCCCTGCAGTGAGCTCAGGAAGGAGGGGCTCCAGAGCAAACTGATTTATGCAGCGGCCCATTCGCACGCTCACCGCTTCAATGCGAGTGACTCACAAAGGAGACATTTTGCTCACAAGACTCCAGAGCTTAGAGAGAACATTGGATCCGACATAGATGTCGCTTTGTCAAGCCAGGCCACATGTGCCCTAAAATGCAATGTCAGGTACCACACTGACTGTGGTAAAACAAATTTACCACTTACCGCCTTGTGCACCCGTGTGGGAGAAGACACTTTGACTGACGGTCCCCGCTTTCCCGCCGGTGCTCCTTTAAAATAGAACGTCCAGGACGGTGGAGGTCTGTGTGGGAGGCAGCAATGGGAAACGGAATGTTCACAAGCAAACTCTCAGCAAAGCACAAGACGGGGGAAGGGATGCAAAAAAGAAAAGGGTCAGATGCAGGTGCTCTGTCCCTCCCTCTACACATCCCCTAAGTAAAGGTAAAGGTTCCCTTTTTCGAAAGCCAGTCGAATCCGACTCTAGGGTTGCGGTGATCATCTCCGTTTCAAAGCCGGAGAGCCAGCGCTGTCCGAAGACATTTCCATGGTCATGTGGCCGGCATGACTAAACACCAAGGCCACAGAATGCTGTTACCTTCCTACCGAAGTGGTACCTATTTATCTACTTGCAATTTCTTGCTTTCGAACTGCTAGGTTGGCAGGAGCTGGAACTAGAGATGGGAGCTCACTCCGTCATGCGCGCACCTGGGTCTCGAACTGCTGAACTACCGACCTTCCACAGCCTGCAGTTCAGTGTCTTAACCACTTGAGCCACTGCAGCTCCTATACACATCTCCTAGGAGATGTTAAATAGACAGCAGGTTCCTTACCTTAGGAAGTCACCAGATATTCTGCAGGATTTCCATTTGGTCGAAGTCTCTTTCAGGCCTGCAGGCCAGCTCATGGCAATATCCGCCTCCCAGAGATGACAGTTTAGAATTCTGTATGCCTTGATGGGGTCGGCACAAAAGACCGCCTCCTTCCAGCTCCGAGGAGTTTTACAGTTTCTCCCACTGACCAGGTCAGGCCAGGTCAAAGAAACCTTTCCTGTAGCCTCCAGGAGTTTCTTCCTGAAATCTTTCTAGTGCTTAATTCCTCTAAATCTCTGTCCCCTTCCGGAGGTCACCTGTCTGGGTGTCGGGTGGGGGACTGGACCATCCCATTGCCTCTAGCTAGAACTATGAGCAATGCTCCCTCTAAGCGGTGGAGCCTTGTGAGCAAAAATTCTACTTTGTGAGCGAGTGGCCTTAAAGTGGTGAGCGAGCGATTTGGCTGCTACATAAATTAGTTTGCTCTGGAGCCCGTCCTTCCTGAGCTAAGACAAAAATGCGGGAGCCGGAGGCTAAAAAACTGTGAGCTGGCACACAATAACTCAGCTTAGACGGAACACTGCCTATCCGTATCTCTAAAAGGGTGGCTTTGGTGAGGCCAGAAAGCAGTTGAGTGGACCTCTCCCTTCCTGCCTGTTCTCTGCACAAAAAGAAAAACTTTACAAAGGCCCCGGTCACATGGGCCAGATAACGCGGGGGGGGAGGTGTGTCTGTTCACCCCAGAGCAAAATAAAGTGTGGTAGCCCGATCACTCAGTCCCCCAAGTCTCCGTGCTTAGGCTGTTAGCTGGCAATCACACGGTGAAGCTGCAGCGTGTCAAAGGCGCGGCGCAATCACACAAGCGTTTCGTGTTTGTGCACATGCGCTGTTCTGCGGAGCAGCACTGCTTTCTGTTTTGTGTTTGTGCACGTGCGCTGTTCTGCGGAGCAGCACTGCTTTCCGTTTCGTGTTTGTGCACATGCGCTGTTCTGCAGAGCAACACTGCTTTCCATTTCGTGTTTGTGCACATGCGCTGTTCTGCAGAGCAACACTGCTTTCCGTTTCGTGTTTGTGTGCATGCACTGTTCTGCGGAGCAGCACTGCTTTCTGTTTCGTGTTTGTGCGCATGCGCTGTTCTGCGGAGCAACACTGCTTTCTGTTTTGTGTTTGTGAGGATGCACTGTTCTGCGGAGCAGCACTGCTTTCTGTTTCGTGTTTGTGCGCATGCGCTGTTCTGCGGAGCAACACTGCTTTCTGTTTTGTGTTTGTGAGGATGCACTGTTCTGCGGAGCAGCACTGCTTTCTGTTTCGTGTTTGTGCGCATGCGCTGTTCTGCGGAGCAACACTGCTTTCTGTTTTGTGTTTGTGAGGATGCACTGTTCTGCGGAGCAGCACTGCTTTCAGTTTCGTGTTTTTGCGGATGCGCTGTTCTGTAGAGCAGCACTGCTTTCAGTTTCGTGTTTGTGCGCATGCGCTGTTCTGCGGAGCAACACTGCTTTCTGTTTTGTGTTTGTGAGGATGCACTGTTCTGCGGAGCAGCACTGCTTTCCGCTTCGTGTTTGTGCGCATGCGCTTACGCAAAACATCCAGTTTGCGACAGGACATGGGTGCCGGATGCCACAGGATACTGGTGCTCCCGCGATCAGATGCCCGCCTGTGCCACGCATTTTCCGGATACTAGTCCTTGGTACTTTTTAACTCCGCATGTTCGGCGGGACGCCACGGGTTAGCCACGGGTGCGCTTCGCTTCCCAGATGTTGCGGTGTGATCGTGCCCCAAAAATCCGCCCGACATTTGTGCCTTTCGCGCTGCAAATCCTCCGTGCAACCGGGGCCCAAAAAAATTATGGTGAAAGGTTAGCTCCATTCAGATCTCCCAAGATAAAATGCAGCTCCTCACAGTTGCCTGTTGTGTCTGGAGGGATAGGAGCCCAGCTAGCTTCGAATTGCGGATTGGATGTACACAGAGAGGGATTGTAATCTTGCCCGTTTTTTCCTCTCATCAAAAGGACCCGTGGCAGCCAAACCTGACCTCATATCATGGCTGGCAGGAGAAGAGGAGCGGTTTGCCCCGTTCCTTGAGGAAGAGGCGGGATTGGCAGGTGTGTGGTGGGGCTGTGGCTTGTTGGTAGATTGCTGCAGCCTTGGACATATGAGAATGAGAAACTTCCTTTTTCCAAGTCCAATCTGATTTTCCAAGTCCATTTGAGAAGATTATGCATGGGAAAGAGCAGGTAGAGAAAGAGGTACTTTTCTCCCTTTCTCACAAGGCAAGAACTCGTGGGCACTCCATGAAACTGCAGAGCGGTCGGGTTAGAACGGATAAAAGGAAGTCCTTCTTCACCCAAAGAGTGATTCACACATGGAATTCACTGCCACAGGAAGTGGTGGCGGCTACAAGCATGGACGGCTTCAAGAGGGAATTAGATAAGCATATGGAGCAGAGGTCCATCAGTGGCTATTAGCCACAAGGTATAGATAGGGACTCTCGGTCTGGGGCAAGTGATGCTCTGTCTTCTTGGTGCTTGAGGGGGGTCAACAGTGGGAGGGCTTCTAATGTCCTGGCCCCACTGCTGGACCTCCTGATGGCACTGGTATTTCTGGCCACTGTGTGACACAGAGTGTTGGACTGGATGGGCCTTTGGCCTGATCCAACATTGGCTTCCCTTATGTTCGTATGTTCTTATGTTCTTATTTCCTCACCGTGTCCGGGGTCTCTCGAAAGGAGGTTTCGCACCCCTGTATTCTCTGTGATCCCTTGGAGAGGCCAGTAGTGAACCTGGGATCCAGTGCACAGAAAGGATTTGCTTCTGCCACAGAAATATAACACCAACCAACTCCCGATACATTTGGCTTTCCTGTCCCCATTACACACGAACATACAGGGCGATGTTGTGTGTGCTTCTAACGGGCCTGTCACATAAACATTTGCAAGCCGTACACAATACCCACATAAAAATTCAGCATCTCACAGAAGACAGCCTTCCTTTCCTGGGGTATTTTAATCCGTCACGAAGAAGAAGAGGTTGGATTTATACCCTGCCCTTCACTTGGTCTCTCAGAGTGGCTTACAAACTCCTTTCCCTTCCCCCTCCCCACGACAGACACCCTGTGAGGCAGGTGGGGCTGAGAGAGCTCTGACAGAAATAGCTCTTTTTCAAGAACAGCTGTTCCAGAACTACGGCTTGCCCAAGGTCATCCAGCAGCTGCATGTGGAGGAGGGGGGAATCAAATCTGGTTCTCCCAGATTAGAGTTCATGCTCTTAACCACTCCAACAGCTGCATATGGAGGAGTGGGGAATCAAACCCGGTTCTCCCAGATTAGAGTCCACGCTCTTAACCACTACCCCAAACTGGCTCTCAATCGAACAAGAAGAGAAGAGATTGGATTTATACCCTGCCCTTCCCTTGGATTCTCAGAGCGGTTTACAAACTCCTTTCCCTTCCCCCTCCCCACAACAGACACCCTGTGAGGTAGGTCGGGCTTGAGCAAAGGAAATAAAGAGAAACTGGGTATACAGTTTGGTGAGAGCCAGTTTGGTGTAGTGGTTAAGTGAGCGGACTCTAATCTGGGAGAACCAGGTTTGGTTAGGAGTTTGTAAGCCGCTCTGAGACTCCGAGTGAATGGTGGGGTATAAGTCCAGTCTTCTACACACAATCCTTCTGTCCCATCAGGGGTCATTTCGTAGAAAAAG
>NW_015168119.1:0-26342 GCF_001447785.1 Gekko japonicus
AACCAAAGACCCCGCTGGGGTCATGACACATGCTCTAACCACTGCTGCATAGTACTGTGCATTAATACTAGTTTATAAATACTTTTTGTACTTGAAAGTACTCAGATACCTATTAAATAAAATAAATATAAATAAATAATACAAGAAGTGGGGACCCATGATACTCGCTGGGGGGGAGAAGGAGCTCCATGTGGAGGAGGAAGCAGCCACAGGTGAGTCTTCTCCCCCAACCACCCCCAGCACCAATGGTGGGGGCCCAGGCCTGCCAATTCTCTCCCCAACACCCAAGCACCGACGGCGAGGCCTGCGCAGTTCCCGGTCGCAAGGCCCACCAAGCCTTCTCCCCTGCCCCCTTCTCCAACTCCCCCCAGGCACTGGCGGTGAGGCCTGAGTGGCTCCCAGCCACCGGGCCCACCAAGCCTTCTCTTGCACCCCCCGGCACAGGCAGCGAGGCCTGAGTGGTTCCCACCTGCTGGGCCCACCAAGCCTTCTCCCCTGCCCCCCCATCACCAGCGGCAAGCCCTGAACAGCTCCCAACTGCTGGGCCCGCCGAGCCTCCCCCCCATGGCCAGAGAGTTCTCTGCGCATGCGCAGGGAACACTCTTCTGCTTCTGGGGGGATTTACATATCCCTGTACAGTTTTTAAAACTTTTCAGATTTTTCTGCACACCTGGGGACTGCCCCAAGTGTGCAGGAAAATATCTCTGCCCCCCAAGTGCCCTCGATGTGCGGATTTAGATATCCACACAGAGGGGGCCTCTTGGCTATTGGTATATAGATTAAATGAACAATGGTTGTTGTGATAGGCTGTTTCTATCAACTGAGGAGACCCACTCAGCATCCTATGATTTTGGGGGAACCAGGTTTATTTTATACTATATATCTTCCCCTCAATTACTAGGTGTTCTAAAGGTAGTCAGTGTCTAGGCTTTGGGTTTGCTGCTGTGAGGTAAGTTTTGTAGTGCAAAAGTAGAATATGGAGGTCATTGAGGCAGGAATTATATATTAACAACAAAGAAGGTTTATTTATTTATAAGTAGGTTTCAAGGAACAAATCAGCAGCACAAGTCTCCAGAAAGACAAAAGAGAAACCTGGCTGAGGCACATAAATGTAGAGAGTACTTTCAATTTAAATACTTTCATGCATAGACAGGCTTTTACCAATTAGCCACAAGGTTGGATCCTAACACACACACAGGAATAAAATGGAGGAGAGGAGAATGATGTAAACCATTTTGGATCCCCACTGGGAGAAAGATGGGATATAAAGAAAGAAATGTTATAGAAATTTATTGCCACAATCTACCAGTTCTACTAGTTCACTGTATTCTTTTTTTTTAAGCAAGTCTCCAGGTCTTTTCACTGCAGGTTTATAAAGGGAAGTGTGCAGCCTGCACATTTAAAAGTTCAATAAATTTAAAAGGATATGTTTAAAGGTCAAGGAATCTGTTCTGTTTCACACCCATGGATCATTTCCCTCCTCATGGAAATCACCTAAAGTACAACATAATCTGCAGTTTCTGGTATAGCAGAGAGAGTATGAATCACAATCCTGTTTACTTAGCACTACCAAAAAAAGATAGGTCAGTGTCAGTGCTGTTGAGAGTTGGCAAGGTTCTGCACCTGCTCAAGTTGCACGGCTTGTCTCTACTAGGCTCACCCTGTTGACGAACTGGGGATTCTAGTTTCCACTCAGCTTGACCTTCAGAAGGCATTTATACACTGAAAGATGTACAAACTCACAGCAGAGAAACAAGAAGGCTCTTTGGCAGCCCAAAATTCACTGCTTTCTCTCAGGGTTTGTTTAGTTTTGTGTGTGCGCACGCGCACGCATGCGCATACACACCCTACATAATTTGTTCTTTTTGCACACAGGGATCAGGGAGTTATGCATACCTTTCCAAAAGGACTGTTAAAAATAGAAGCATTTAAAAAAACTTCTGTGGGGTTTAACTATGCCATCCCAATGGACTACATGACTTGGTGAACTTTATACTTTATTTGTTTTAGCACTGAACAGAAAGATCCTAGAAAACTGCCGAAACGTTGCATATAATTTTGTGGAGAAGAGCCCCAACCTTCTCTATCAATGAAGTGGATTAAAAAAACTGTAAGGCTGAGGCTCAGTAGAGGATAAAGTAATATGGGAATTAAAGGTGGAATTGCAGGAGAGTAATGCCCAATAATAGGAATGAACACTTAATGTTTACTGGAACACCAACCATGTATATTAATAGGTTGCTTGGGTACCAAACAGACTTTATAAAACAATAGCAAGAAAAGACAACTAATTAGTAGTAAGGGAAACATCTGGGTTTCTTATTGATGTTGAGAAATGTAGTCAAATTTGTAAATTTGTGTAATTTCTGTACAGATATGGGATCCAGCAGCTATTCTTGTGATCATAGCTGTTGGGAAAAGTGCAATTACAATTACAGAAATGGCTACTAACTTGCCATGTGTACAATCTGGGTCACACCAGTATTCACCTAGGTACATGATCTTGTAGAGGAATTCAACACTGTGATCTACTCTGTTCAAAGAGACTTAATGCTGTTTTCAGTATGTTCATCCTTTTAGTGTTCATATTGTACAGGGTGATTTTCTTACACAAATATTCCTGAGATATGAACAGGCAGTTAGTTTTGCCCCATGTCACTTTTCATTTTTGAATATTGCCTGCTTTGTAGTTTTTTGGCTGGAAATTCAATATTTTAACAATATTTGAATGCTATGATAGTATAATGAGCCCCTGTATCTCCCCCACTGTCTGGCAGATTTTTCCTGCCAAATCTTCAGTTCCCCTCAGTGACTGAGTTGCCCTACAGTAGCGTGTATATATTCTTTGTCATTAAAGACTTGACTGTCCCACCCTTTGTTTAGATATTTAGTTTAGGCTTTTTCTCAGCTCAGGAACTCTACTGAAAATACCGGAGTTGTCCAGTTTTCTTTAAACCCTTGAGAAATGGCACTTGGGGCAGATTAACTTTCAAGAACAGAATAAAGATTTTACTAAACAAGCAGGGAATGTATGTATAAATGGAATAGTCAAGGTTTTGAGATTGCTGAGGTACAGAACTTTCTAATATATACAGAGTTGAATTCTTAGAACATTCAAGAGAGTGTATTTGTAGTTTTGTTTCAAGGCTTTCTATTTCTTTCTTTGAGAGGTACTTTGTTTAGTATTATTCGGCACTAACACAGTTCTTATTGAGGTTTCTGAGGTTTCTAGATTTCTTTTTTCAAATTTTTAGGTTTTCCTTTAGCTATTACAGCTGTTCAGTAACTCCTGAGCTAGTCTAAGCTTCTCTCCTTTGTCACAGACCAGGGTTCTCTTCCCAACCACTTTCACTGGCAGGAAGTTGTTCCCTTTGTCCCTAAGAAGCAATAACTCCTTTTACTATTTGGCTTGTCTGGGTTTTCACTCTAACTACCCAGACCTTCTGCCAAATCCTTCTCCAGTATCCTTTGCTGTTTAAGGCTGTTCTGTAGCTTTTCTGAATGAGAATATACCAGGGCCTAAGAGTAAACAGCAGCAGCTCAAAGATATGAGAATTTATTAAAGTTCTTCCTCAGAGCAATATTAATATATCTAAGTTTCTCTTCTTCTCTTTGTAGAAGTACTTTTCTGACTATGGCCTGTCAGAAAACACTGTCTCCCAAATGTCTCTTCCCTCAGAAGCCAAACCCTCTGGCTACTGATTCAGGTGTTAGAGTCAAATTGCAAAAGACCGAACAGCGAAAGACCCTTTCCCCTTCAGATCAGCGGTTTTATTTTGTCTCTCAGTTGATGCTGGCCAATCAGAGAGTGAGCAGAGCAGCTAATCACCTAAGCTCTTCTCTCCAGGGAAGATTAATTCTTGAACTCCCTGACTCTCTGATACAAGCAGCATCTTTAAAAAGCCTGCTTTTCAGTGCAGTCCATCACAGATAGCTGCCCTCAATAATTATGTTCTTGTATATCAGCTGAAAATGGGATTCAAATATACCCCTATTTGAATTCTTCTGGTACTGAAAGCCAACATGATGTGCTGGTTTGTACGTTGGATTAGAATATGGGAGACCCAGTTTCAAACCCCCACTCTGCCAGGGAAACTTACTGGATAACCTTTGGTCAATCACTCTCTCCGCCTAATCTACCTCCCAGGGTTGTTGTGAGGATAAAATGAAACAGAGAGACCCACCTATGTCTCGCTGGGGTCCTTAGAGGAAGGAGGAGATGAAAATGTACTAAATAGAATGGGTAACTGCAGGCAGCCTATATGATCAAGGTGTTTTTTGTGGAATCAGAGAAACCAGTTCTTCCTAAGAATTTGCAAAAGACCGAACAGCGAAAGACCCTTTCCCCTTCAGATCAGCGGTTTTATTTTGTCTCTCAGTTGATGCTGGCCAATCAGAGAGTGAGCAGAGCAGCTAATCACCTGAAGCCGCGGGGATGTATTTGACCTGCGGCTTCGCCCGATTTCCTCTGCAGTTTTGTGATCCTCAAAAAACAGGATCACGAAAGTGCAGGGGAAATCGGGCGAAGCCACAAGTCAAAATGCAGCCCCGCAGCTTCGGGTGTGAAATTGATCAATAGCATGTGGGCAAACGGCGGGGCAACATCGAGGCAGCTCTAGTGCGAAATCAGCCTTAGTCTACCTTCCCTACCTCTCAAGGAAGAAAATTAAACTTACCAGCATATTTAAAATTTCTATCATAGAATATCTAGCAAAGTACTAAGGACTAGCTATACTCATGACTTCATATTAGGAGGGCAGTCTGTTATGTTTGTATCCCTGGCTCAAAAATATAAAATCTGAAATTAAATGTAAAAGGAAATTGGGCCAGCAGTTGATCTGTACTACATACAAATATGCTAGTTGAGTCCCAACAGAAAGGTATTACCAGAAAAGGACATAACAGCTCAGTTCCACCCATAATCATGTACCTCTCAGCTAAGCAGAGCCACTTGAGAAGAGGATAGATATAAATAGAGCTGAACAATCCTTCCCCACCTGTTGCTATACTCCCAGCCAACTCCTGGCTTAGGAATACACAGACAGATGAGAAGGATGGGGCTGCTGTACCTTTAAGAGGTGCACAGACTAGTTGGCAGATGCAGGTGCCAGGTCTTCATGTAGGTGTGAAAACAGCTGTACCAGCCCAGGGCCAAACTAAATGTGATGCTCAGTTACAAACCCACACCTTGTTTCTTCTTGTATCTTTAAAATCTGCCATGAAGGTTGCCACTAGAGTGAAAGACAAGTGCAAGGGGATCAGCTTAACTTTCTTTCAGGTAGTTTTTCCTGTAAAAATACTTTCCACCTCTCCCTTTCCCTCCCCATTTCCACCCTAATATTGGAGGGGAAGATACAAGTACCCATATCTTTTCCTCTGCAGGGTAACAAGAATGGGGTGGTTTTTGGTTTTTACTGGCAGGGTCGCTAGTCTCTGTCAGTTTTCTGGTTTAGATTAGAGTCTCTGTGGCTGCATTTTGTAAAATATTTCTACCCCCACCTCCCAAAGATAGGGTACATGAAATTCAGTATTATGAGTAGTTTGGAATATCATATTATGCGGAGCTGTTAAAGAGGCTGGAACCTCTTGCATCTGGTCACTTTGTTTCAGCTGTCCAATGCTACACATATGGCCCATCTTATATTTGGTGCAGAGATTGCCTTCCTGAGAACTGAAAGGTAGTATTTGCTATATATATATAATATATTATATATATATTAACCCTCATCACTATGGAGATGCATTGGGAAGCATGCAGGCAGTGTTTGAAATTGCTGCCACAGAGCAGAGTTTCTCTGCTCAGCCAGACTGTTTTACTTCATGGTCTCCAGTGGCATTCAGCCTCTTCCACCCCTCTACTGCCCAGGATTTGCCACATCAGTCAAGGCTCTAACCCAGATCCCTCCTCATATTATTACTCTGCTTTCCAAACATTCCAATTACTCCATAACATTAATATTGGGTACAGGATAAAGCATACTAATTTGAGCAGATTTATGGAATGAATATATATTTATTTATTCAGAAAACCTATGCCACACTTCCAGACCTGCTCAATTTACAGCTTGTACTTATTCTGCTTTCCTGACCCTTTGTTACATAGCATAACTAAACTAGATGAGGAAAAAAGTTGTTTCTTTGCCTCGTAGATCTCCATACTCAGATGTCCCAACATACTGAACACATAAAACTACCATATATTTAGTGTTAGACCACTGGTCTACCTGTTGGAATATACAAGGTCTATAGTGCACCTACTTGAAGAAGATCAGAAGAACAGCCTATAGGGGACAGCTGAAGGACTGCTAGTTAGCATAGCTAGATTAAGGACTTCCCACAATTTCAAAATTCGGTGCCCTTCCAGCCTACGGCCCATCCCGAGGGTGGCCGGCAGTGGGACCAGGAGTTCTAACCCCCCTCCATCGTTGGTGTTGTGCAATGCCAGGTCCATTAATAACAAGGCCACGATCCTACGGGATTTCGTGGTGGACCAACAAGCGGACCTAGTGTGCATAACCGAGACCTGGGTGCGGGAGGGCGAGATGGTAGCTCTTGCTCAGCTTGCCCCACCAGGTTTCTCGGTCCTTCATCAATCGCGGACTAGGGGGTGGGGGGGGAGTGGCTATTTTCATTTGGGAGGCTTACTCCTTCTGGGCACTCCCATCCATGGAGATCGTGGGCGCAGAGTGTGTCGGCGTGATGCTGGAGGCTGAGGAGAGTTTGGCGATTTGGCTGGTGTACTGACCGCCTAATGCACCGGCCAATAGTCTGCCGTCCCTGCTGGAGGCCGTATCAGGCTGGGCGTTGGAACACCCAAGGCTGATTGTCCTGGGTGATTTCAATGTCCATGCCGAGGACACGGCCTCTAGCCGGGCCACGGATCTAGTGTCGTCCATGGTGGTGCTGGGACTCTCTCAACTGGTATTGGCTCCCACGCATTGGGCCGGTCACATGCTCGATCTGATCTTCGCAGCAGGGGTGATGGTGGACCGGATCACTGCTGAGGCAGTGCCATGGTTGGACCACCAGGCCCTGAAGGCCTATCTGAATGTGCCACCCCGACCCTGTGTAGGCGTTGATTGGATTTTTGCTCACCCACGTAGTCAAATGGACCCTATGCGGCTCCAGATGGCTCTGCGGGATCCGAGGCCCCCTGGTGGCTTGTTGGATGAGCTAGTGGAGGACTGGCATGGTCAGCTCTCCACAGCCATCGATGAGATCGCTCCCAGGTGCCCTCTCCACACTCGTCTTAGGCGAGCGCCCTGGTATATCCAGGAGCTGCGACAGCTGAAACGAGAATTGAGACAGCTAGAGAGATGGTGGTGCCACGATCGTGACAAGGCGTCGAGAACATCTTATAGGGCGCTTATGAGATCCTATGAGGTGGCAGTCAAGGTCGCTAAGAGAGACTTCTATGTGACCGAGATTGCGTCTGCGAGCTCACGCCAAGTCCAATTGTTTAGGATAATTTGGTCTTTGACAGCTCTGCCACAGGGCAGGCAAAATGTTAGGGAATTGGATATTGGCTGTGAGGCATTTGCAAGCTATTTAGCAGGTAAAGTCTTGGCGATCCGCCGAGATCTCCCTGCCACAATTGAAACAGTGAGGGAACTCGAGGCCCCTTGCGGACCTTCGATTCAGGGTTTAGAATGTTTCAGCCTACTCAGCCTGGACGAAGTTGACAGATTGCTCGTATCTGTGCATCCAACCATGTGCGACCTTGATTCGTGCCCCTCCTGGCTCATTAAGGCGGACCACGAGGGGTTTCGAGGTGCCCTAGGGGAGATTATTAACAGGTCCCTCTCGGAGGGGCTGTTCCCTGGGGCACTCAAGGAAGTGATGGTCCGCCCTCTCTTGAAAAAACCATCTCTGGACCTGACCAAATTGGCCAACTATTGGCCGGTGTCCAATTTGCCTATTTGGGCAAACTTATTGAGAGGGTGGTGGCGATACAGCTACAGAGTTTTCTGGAGGATGCTTCAGTCTTAGACCCCTTCCAGTCTGTCTTTCACCCTGGTCATGGGACGGAGAAGGCATTGGTCACCCTGACTGACAACCTCCGAAGGCATCTGGATTGAGGTGGTGTGGCGGCACTCTTGTTGCTTGATCTGTTGGCCGCATTTGATACGGTCGACCACCAGTTGCTGGCCCACCACCTCGCCGATGCAGGGATTCAGGGGCTGGCCCTTCAATGGTTTGCCTCTTTTCTCCAAGGTCGGGGACAAAGGGTGGCGATAGGGGAGCAGCGGTCCCAGAGGCACCCTCTTGATTGTGGGGTGCCTCAGGGGGCAGTGCTGTCCCCGATGTTGTTTAACATCTACATGCGCCCCCTTGCCCAGATTGCCCGGAGGTATTGGCTTGGGTGTCATCAATATGCGGATGACACCCAGCTCTATCTGATGCTGGGCGGCCGGTCGAACTCCAACCCAGATGACCTTCAATGGGCGTTGCAAGCCGTGGCTGGTTGGCCGAGACTGAGTTGGCTGAAACTAAACCTGGCAAAGACGGAGGTCCTGGGCCTAGGTCGGGACGGTTCAGGGTTGAGACTCCCTCTCCCGACTTTCGATGGGGCGCCTTTGGTGCCAGCATCAAAGGTTAGGAGTTTGGCAGTGCTCCTGGGCTCCTCTTTAACAATGGAAGCCCAGGTAGCAGCCACTGCCAAGTCGGCCTTTTATCATCTTCGGCTGGCACGGCAGTTGGTTCCTTTCCTTGACCATGGACATGGCTACAGTGATCCATGAGATGATCACCTCGAGGCTGGACTACTGTAATGCTCTCTACTTGGGGCTGCCTTTGTTGCAAATCCAGAAGCTGCAGCTAGTGCAGAATGAAGCAGCCAAGCTGTTGATGGGTCTCTCTAGGCAGGACCACATCCAGCCTGTGCTGAAAGAGCTGCACTGGCTGCCAATAGCGTACCGGATCCACTTTAAAGTGCTGATTCTTACCTTTAAATCCCTGTATGGTCAGGGTCCAGCATACCTAAGGGACCGCCTTTCCCCATAAGTTCCCCCAAGGGCACTACGGTCGGGGGGCCAACGTCTTTTGACTACCCCAGGCCTCAGGGACATCAAATTCGCCGAGACTAGGGCCAGGGCCTTTTTGGTGGTGGCTCCTACCTGGTGGGGGTAGGAGTGGGGGAAACACTCTCCCAAAATCATTTTTAGAATTAGCCGAAGAACATAATATAGTCAATCTATAGAGAGTGAGAAACTTGGAGAAAAAAGATTTCACTTTTTACTCAAATAGACATGATTCTGTTTGGTCTGGTCTAGAATTGACATGGTGTGGGCCTCAACAATATTAATAAACGAAGTTAAAGAAATAGAAATTCTTCCTAATACATTCGCAGATCACAATCCAATAAAATTGACATTGGCATGTGTCATGATCTGGCCTGGGAAGCACGGCCTAGCCAGACGAGGCCTGTGCAGGAGTGGGAGGAGGGGACTACAACTCCCAGGGGGCCTTGGGAGGCTTGGGCCGAGGGGAAGATTCTAAAAAGAGACGGTTAGAGTCTGTTAGGGAGTGAAGCCAGGGAGAGACAGTTAAGGCAGCTGCGGGCTGATGATGAATGGTTGCTGGAGATTCTCTGAGGGAAAAGGGGAAGAAGCCTCCGTCCTTTGCCTCCCTGCAGCTGGATCCAGTGAGGGACTGGCCAGACTGGGAGAGGAGAAAAATCCTGAGTGAGTGGGGCAGGTGAGGGCCTGGTAGTGTAACCAAAGTAAGGCAGCTGCATTCAGTTTTTTTTCTGTTGGCTTTCCCCCCTGTTACCCGGTTGAAGCACCTTGCCCAATTGTTCTCCTAATAAACCCTGTTCTGTTTAATTTATTTTGGTGTCCGCCTGGGTCATTCACGCCCGTATTGCTTGGTCAACAAGGGCTTGGGAGACACCCTGGGACTCCCGAGGGACCCGAAAGTCCAGGGTGGTGGCAGCGAAAACCAAAGACCCCACTGGGGTCATGACAGCATGATACCCAGAAAAGGGTGAGATGGCTTATGAACAAAAAATTATTAAGTAATGATCAATTTGTACAAAAAATTAGAATGGAAATTAAAGATTTTTTAAAAAGAAATATCCAGCCGGGAACTTCAATTTTGATCGTTTGGGAACCATTTAAAGCTTATATACGAGGATTGTTTATTAGTGAAGAGGCATTGAGGAAAAAACAAAAGAAGGCCCAATATTCTAATTTGGTAAGTCAAGTTAAGCAAGAAGAAGAGAAATTGAAGAAAGGCAGAGATATAGAACAAACCAAATCGAAATTAAAACTATTACAACACCATATGAACCTCATTTTAACTCAAGAATTAGCCAAAAATATGGAATATACAAGACAATTTTTTTTGAATACGCTAATAAACCATTCAGGTGGCTATCCTATAAAGTGACAAAAGAGAGATCAAAAAGATCAATTAAAGTGTTAAGAGATGATAAACAAGAAGAAAAAATTGATTTACAAGAAATAAAAGAAGTTGTAGAAAATTTTTATCGAAAGTTATATGAGCAAGAAGTATTAAATCCCCAGATAACCAAAGATTATATATCAAAGTGGAACAAAAAGATGTTTGATGAAAAACAACAGAGGCGATTAGAAAACAGAAAAAGAGTAAAACACCAGGACCAGATGGCATACCAATAGAGATATATCAAAGATTTGAAGAACAAATTTCACTTCCATTTAAAGATTTGTTACAAGATATAGCAGCAAAAGGGAAAATGCCAAACTCCTGGAAGGAGGCTCTGATTACCCTAATACACAAACCAAACTCAGATGAAAAAGATATTAAGAATTACAGGCCAATCTCACTGTTAAATGCCGATTATAAAATATTGGCATCCATAATCACGACCAGGTTGAAAAAAGTCCTATCTGATATTATCCATCAAGATCAGGCAGGTTTTTTACCAAAAAGACAGATTAAAAATAATATAAGGGTCATTTTGAATGTGTTCGAATATTATGAGTTACATCCAGGAAAACAAGTAGCACTCCTATTCCTGGATGCAGAAAAAGCCTTTGATAGAGTGAACAGGGACTTTATGTTACAAAAGTTTGCAAACTGGGATTGCGGTGAAAACTTTTATACTATGGTTAGAGCAATATATATGACCCAACAAGCAAAGGTGACAGTGAATGGTGATATGACACAAAATATACAAATCCAAAGGGGTATGAGGCAGGGTTGCCCTTTGTCTCCATTATTGTTTGTATTCACTTTGGAAACACTAACAGACTTAGTTAGGGGAAATAATCAGATAAAAGGACTTAAAGTCAAACATGAAGTGTTTAAATTACAAGCGTTCGCGGACAACTTAGTATTTATAATAGAAAATCCTATTGAATCACTCCCTTACCTATTGGAATGTATTGAGAATTATGGAAAAGTATCAGGCCTCAAAGTTAATTATAAAAAAATATAATGACAAAAAATTGCACAGAAAACCAAATAATGCAGATTCAAAACGTATCCCTTATGAATATTGTTAAAAGAGTGAAATATCTTGGAGTGGTAATATCGAAAAGAAATAATACATTAATAGAAGATAATTACACAAAACTACTCCATGACATAAAAAAAGATTTATTGAAATGGGAAGTGTTAAAACTATCGCTTATGGGGAAAATAGCACTACTAAAAATGAATATTCTACCTACATTTCTTTTTCTTGCTCAAAATATACCGGTATTAAGGAATATCAAACTTTTAAAAGAGCTATATGTAATGTGTAGAAAATTTGTATGGGCAAATAAAACAGCCCGGATTAAGTGGAAAATATTGCAAGATAACAAAGAAAGAGGAAGCTTTGGACTCCCAAATTGGAAATTATATTATTCAGCAGCAGTAATGGGATGGATTAATGATTGGGCAATGCTAGAAAATAAAAGACTCTTAACTCTAGAAGGGTTTAGCCATGGGATGACATGCATATCTATGGTATGAAAAAGAAAAATTGTATTCAAACTTTAAACAACATACAATAAGAGGCGCATTGCACAAGATCTGACAAGAAGTTAAAGAACATTTTAATACAGAAATTCCAAGATGGATATGACCAATAGAAGCATTCACTAGACCTTCTCTTATGACACACTCGAAATTGATAAGTTATGAAAGGTTGCTAGATGAGGAGGATAATTTGATTCCACAAGATACCCTTATGGAGAAAAATATAAATCTGAGAATATGCAGCTAAGGGCAAGATATGATATAGATAAAAACAAAGCTTTTTATCGTGGAAAATCTGACCTAGACAAGTTATGGTTATCTACAAATGACAAATTAATACAGAAGATATATAACTTTCTCCTTGATATGTTCACATGGATGCATGATTTAGCATGTTCTAAAGATATTGCTATAGACACTTGGTCCAAGACGTGGAAATCAATGAAATATTTAAGATCAATCCCATATAAGGAAAATGTTTATAAAATGTTTTACAGGTGGCATTTGTCACCGGATAAATTGGCAAAATGTTATCCAAACTTATCAACAAACTGCTGGAAATGTAAAAATAATGTGGGCACCTTTTATCACAACTGGTGGAGATGTAACATATCACAACGTTTTTGGCATAAGGTTCATAAACTTATTCTAGAAATTTTAGAGATAGATATACCATTATCTCCGGAACTTTTTCTGCTAAATATGATATCTGATTAATACAGAGTAGATGATAAATATGTTATTATATATATATTAACAGCAGCACGTATTCTTTTTGCCAGATACTGGAAACAAGAGGGTATACCCTCTAAGAAGGAATTAATATACAAGATATATTAGACTACAATTCTACAAAATAGAGATGATGTTTTGTTTAACTGTAGATGGAAAAAATTATATACTTGGATAGCTAAAAACCAATGTATACAATAATAATGATTATGTATGACTCCCAAAGATTGTAATCTTGTTGTATAAGATTGTACATATTACCTAATGTAGGGACTTTTGAAAAAATTATAAATAAATTCTTTTTTTTAAAAAAAAGAATGGCATCGCCCCTACAAGCATAATGGGATATAGGGTATTCGTATGCACCCCCCCTTCCTTAGGCCAATTAGCCACATTCCCACGCGCGGGAGAACGAGCCCAAGGCTGTTAGAGCCGAAGCTGAGAAACGAAAGCACTCCCACGGTTCCCTAGAACTCAGACACAACACCCCACCTGCAAGGCCATAGATAAGCGAGCATTACAGAAGCTGCTGTTTACTGCTATTAATAAAACGTCAATAAGTTCTTGCACTTGTTTTGGAATGGAAGTTTTAGACCAGGAATTTAATAACAAAATTTCACATTGTATTGGAATTATATAGTGAGTAATATCTGTAATAATATTACAGGAGCTGCGGTGGCTCAAGTGGTTAAGACGCTGAACTGCAGGCTGTGGAAGGTCAGTAGTTCAGCGGTTCAAGACCCGGGTGCCGCAAGACAGGGTGAGCTCCTGTCTCTAGTTCCAGCTCCTGCCAACCTAGCAGTTCGAAAGCAAGAAATTGCAAGTAGATAAATAGGGACCACTTCGGTGGGAAGGTAACAGCGTTCCGTGCGCCTTGGTGTTTAGTCATAAGCGAGCATTACAGAAGCTGCTGTTTACTGCTATTAATAAAACGTCAATAAGTTCTTGCACTTGTTTTGGAATGGAAGTTTTAGACCAGGAATTTAATAACAACATTTCACATTGTGTTGGAATTATGTAGTAAGTAATATCTTGTATGTACTTAATGATTTTATTCCAGAATAAATGTATTTTGGGACAAGTCCACCAGCAATGAATATATGTTCCCTCAGTTCCACAACCTTTCCAACCCATTGGGCTACCATGTGTGGTTTTGGTAGGCGTTAAATACCATCTGGTATACATTTTTAAATCTTGTGAACAAATGTTTAAAGATTCTGAAGTTTAAATACTAGAAGACCAAATGAGACCCCATTGGTGTTCATCAGTATCCAAATTACAATCCCTTTGCCCAGCTTTTTGGCAGTTTGAAGTACTTGCCCACAATTTTTGATTTAATAGTTTATATATCAAACCTTCAATGCTTCAGGCATCAATAAGTCTTCAAGATTTTGTTAGTTCTCTACTGAACAAAGTATGTAGTTTCGATGTGTGTATCACATTGTATACCTGGTATTGAGTCCAAGGGATTATAAATGCATGTTTCAATTCCAACTGTCTGTTAGACCACACTTGTCCTTTATTTATTATATTGCAAAATCTATTTAAAAAAATCCCTTTTTTCCCATTGTACCAAATTATTAGTTGATCTATCTGGTACAAACCATTGTTGTCCCCAAAATGCTGCTATTGGAGAAAGGCTTGGTGCCAATTATTCCTATTCCTATCCCCCCCAAAATAAAGTAGTTCTCAAGTATAGGTTATCTAGTATAGTTTTAGGCCTATCAGACAGTATATTCCATATCATTTCTTAATACTTGGGGGAAGCATATGCTTGTTTTATTTGCACCCATGTTTCTTCACTGCTTGAGGATGTATAGTATATAAGGTTTGATTAGGGCTGCTTCATAATATATTTTTAAATTTGGAAAGAAGAAGAATAGAAGAGATTGAATTTATACCCCGCCCTTCACTACCCAAAGGTGTCTCAGAGCGGCTTACAAACTCCTTTCCCTTCCCCTCCCCACAACAGACACCTTGTGAGGTAGGTGGGGCTGAGAGAGCTCTGACAGAAACTGCTCTTGTTTCAAGGACAGCTCTTATCAGAACTACGGCTTGCCCAAGGTCATCCAGCCAGGTGCAAGTGGAGGAGTGGGGAATCAAACCCGGTTCTCCCAGATTAGAGTCCATGCACGTAACCACTACACCAGACTGGCTCTCTCAATGATTACTGTTGGAAGTTCCAGATGCAATGTCCCCTGCCTCAAAACTCCAGATTGAGTGGCAAGAGAGGCCTAATTGACCTAATTCTGAAGGTATGGTCAACAACAAAAAGCCAATCCTAGGTGTTTTATTTGACCAAGTCAATATTCAAATCTTTCCAAGTAAATTTCATAGGAAGATTTTGAAATAAAAATAAAAATTTAGGTATAATTATAGATTTTATCAATTCTATTTTTTCCATCCACATTAAATTTTGTTTATTCCAGTCACTCAACATATTAATAACTTGTTTAGTCATTGGTTTATAGTTGTAATTATTAAGGTTAACTTGGTTTGGTTACTCCAGTCACCATTAGTTAGCAGAGTGCTTAAATAAATCTACACAGGCGAGTCACTTTACCAAGTTGCTGATCTTACAAAGCTACAGAGCCACATTGGAAGTTTAGAAGAGAAAGACTTCTCTCTTTATTTGAGAAGTACACTTTGGATAGGAAAGAGCAGAGATTGATAGATTACTAATTTACTAGCTAAAGGATGGAAGCGGATGGCGTGAGGCCCATCTGCCTCATGGTGCCAAGAGAGGACAGCATGTCCCTCTCTTGGTGTGTGCTGGTAGAGAGTAAATCTTCATTCAGAGTGAAAGAGCAGGAAGAAAGAGCAGGAAGAAAGGGAAATTGCTCCCTGAGATATCAAAGAGGACAGTGGCAGAAGAGTAGATATAGGAAGAAAGGTCTGTCTGCCTATCTAGCTATCTAGCCTCTCTTGCCACTCAGTCTGGAGGTTTGAGGCAGAGGACATTGCATCTGGAACTTCCAACAGTAATCATAGAGATCTTTCAAGTTAAGAGGTATTCTAATACCCAAGTGTTTAGAAACCCATTGAAATTTAACGTTAAATAAAATGTGTTGTTCTGTTTGCGCATCTGAACAAAAATAGGACATAATTCTGTTTTGGAGTAAATTATAAAACCAGAAATCTCTGACAAGGCCTTTTAGTGCTTGCCAGACAACTAATAAGAGTTCACTGGTATGACAGACCCCGCCCACTTCCTTCCCTTAGAGGCAAGATTTTCCCTCCAATTTTCTTTTTGTGTCCCTTCACTGACTGAGCAGCCTTGGTTAACTGCATTCTTCTCTTTAAAGTAGCTTTAGCAATCCCACCGTATGTCAATAATATGTAATGCCTATTTTCTCAGCCAAGGACCTGAGGAAAAAAATAGGGTCTTCCTTTTACTTAAATGACAGAAAATGGCACTTGAGACATTTTTAAAATTCAAAAATAACAGAAGGTTTTATTTAACATCAAGGGGAAAGGTTAGGTTAAGTCAGGGACTGAAAATTCTGAGGTAAAATAGTGTAAGCACACAAACTCTTATTCTCATATATTGGGCTAGTGAGAGTTCCTTGAATATCCTCAGTAACTATAGTTCTTTATTTTGAGAGGCTTTTGCTCCACTTTACCCTCTTCCCAGTACCCAAACCCCTTCTCTTGGAACACCAGAAATCTTCTTGAGTTGTTAACTGCTTTTAAGACTCCACAAGCAGTTTCCAATCACACTAGACCAGGGAATCGCTACTCCTCAGAGGTAATTTTCCCTGTTTGACTGGGTAGGGATTCTTCTCTCCCCAGAAGATTTATCCCCAATGCCTTTGGCCTGAATGGGAGACTTCTTATCCTACCAAACCTACTTGCCAAACTTTCCCTCAGTTTGTTGTCTGTGTTTAAAACTGCCCTCAGCAAATGCTGAATTAAGACTATATTAAGTCATGGGTGACTTCTGGCTTTGTCAGCACTAAAAGCTTGTCTGTCAGGGCTAGTCTAAGACGATCTCAACGCACGTCTTGTCACAGTTAAGGCAACAATCATGCCAAACTTTCCCTCAGTTTGTTGTCTGTGTTTAAAACTGCCCTCAGCAAATGCTGAATTAAGACTATATTAAGTCATGGGTGACTTCTGGCTTTGTCAGCACTAAAAGCTTGTCTGTCAGGGCTAGTCTAAGACGATCTCAACACACGTCTTGTCACAGTTAAGACAACAATCAGAATCTCTTCTCAGCATCCAGCTCTCAGAAGACTGTCTTTGCTCAGCTGATGCCAACCAATCAGATTGCATGGAGCAGCCTGTCACTCAAGGCTCTCTGGCTCTGTGAGAAATTAACACTTCACAGTCCTGTAGTTGTATGTACAGCATTTTTAAGCCTCTTAAAAAATGCAGTCTGCCACAACTGGTTCCAGGCCCTTCTTCCCAGGCCTTGCCTGACACCATCCAGCAACAAAGTCTCTACCTGGAGCTTCAATCCTGCAGTGGGAATCCCCAAGTTCTCTGCTCCAGTCCTTGATTATCTCTTTCCAGCTTTCCACCAGCCTGTTTCTCCTAATCAGCCTGTTCCTCACTCCAGCCTGCTCCTGCCTGACTAGATCCACGAACCCTCCCCTGCCTCCCCTCTGGAAAGAGGAAGGCCAGCCTCTCCAGAGCCAGGGCTGCTGGGAGGTGTAGACCCTTTGAAATTCCATTACAGAAATACTGTGCAATACTGTACAAGTCCCTTCTATTGCTAGGATTCTGTGTGTGCATTTATGGAAGGGCCAGAAGCTTATCTGTAGTTTTGGGGGTAAAAACCTTGTAGTTGAATCATGTTCTTGGCATTGCTCCATACCAGGGTATTCAAATTTCATGCTGTCCAGGATTTAAGAGGTACCCATGATCTCAGAGCCGGCATAGCTATTGTTCAAGTACAGGCTTGCAGATGAAGGGCTGTATGAAGCACTTGCCTTGGGACTGTGCTTGGAAAGCCAACACCCCTTGAACTTCCTTGCAAGGTAAGTGAAATGTGATGAAAACTGTATGAGCAATTTCACTGTGCACTGAGTGTTTTCCTATAGGGAGTTGTCTGTGAATAGAAGCTGAACGTGCTAGTCTGGCAAGTGGATCTATTGATCATAATCTGGTTTGTACCTTTGGTTTGGGTCACTGCGGAAGCAATAATCCCAAAGGGAAAACTGTTTTGGTTTGTTGCAGCACAAACAAACATACTTATATACCGTTATTACACAACTATAGGTAACTTATATTCCAGTTCTATCTTTATTCGTCTTCATTCTATTCTATTTCTATAATTTCAATAATTTTCAAAGCAAACCAAATTGTCCTTCACATCCCAGTATTTCTCTAAATAGTCCTTAAAGTCTTTCCAATCTGCAAAGAATTCTTCTGCTTCCAGATCCTTAAGTTTCCTTGTTAGTTTGTCCATTTCAGCCATAAAAAGTAACTTCTTTATCCATTCTCCAACCTCTGGAATTCTATCTTGTTTCCAACTTTGGGCAATTATCAAAGTCCAAATTGAAGTATATATATCATCATTGAAGTGTATATCATCGACGTGTAATCCGGATGCCTGATGCCATGTTTCGAATAATTCTTATTCAAGCATTGCTGTAATGGGACCCAATCTCAAGAGCTGGCATATACAAAGCCTGAATGGTTAATCCTCCTTGACTAACCATTCAGGCTTTGTATATGCCAGCTCTTGAGATTGGGTCCCATTACAACAATGCTTGAATAAGAATTATTCAGTGGTGAGAACTGGACTGTATATGTTTTATGCCTTTGAATTCAAGGCTATAACTCCGCTAATGATCCCTCGCTACAATACCATACAATTACAAAGGCAATCCTTGCAACTTAAAAAAAGGAATTTATTGCATAGTCAGATTGTTCACGGTAGATGGATAAAGCAGCAAATATATTTTAAAATAAATATTAAGCAATTCATATTCACAAGTATACAAAGTTGGTGGAAAATGTTAGTGATATTTACACAAATATAATAATAATATAATAATAATAATATACTTTATTGTCATTGTACATAGTACAACGAAATTAAAGATGCAATCATTTCGGTGATCTACAACAATATTCATATACACTCATACACCATTCACCACTGTCCCATAACTCCCTTAAGGTTCACATGTCATTTTATAGAAATGTAAAAAGCTAAAACAAATTAATACCAAAAGTAGTGGATATATGAGTTTATGTAATTATTCCCTCTCCCCCCAAATTACCATTAGCAAATCTATGGCCTGCCTACCTCCTCATTTCTACATTATACTTTAAGGAGTATCTGAAAAACACACACGCAGCAATTCAGAAAGTTCTTTCTTTCTACTCTACCACGTTATGAACCAAATGAATGCTAACAGGGAGAAGTACTCCATTGCTTGTACTCTACCTCTGTTTTCTGACATATGCAGATATCAGGGTTGCTAGGTCCCCCTCTCCAGCAGGGTCAAAGGGTTGCCAGGTCCATGTTGGGAAGCACCTGGAAATTTGGGGATGGAGCCTGGGGAGGACAGGTATCTCAGTGGGGTACAGTGCCACAGAGTCACCCTACAAAGCATCCATTTTCTCCAGAGGAACACATCTCTGTAGTTTGGAGGTAAGTTGTTATTCCAGGGGATCCCCAGATCCTGCCTGGAGGCTGACATCCCGAGCAGATGCACAGGTTTCTGAATGCTTCCCAAATGGCCCAACTGGACAACACACTTTCACTCTAATCTGGATGAAACTTTATACTCTGAGATGTGGGAGGAAAGAAATTACACAGTGGCTCATCTGAAAAGCTAGTCCTTGTAAAGAGAGTCAGTCCATGTGTTATTAGATTTCATCGATACTCTTTTTCACTGTCTACTTGATCTTGGTTCCCCTACATGCACATCAATCATGTTGTAAAGCCAATGAAGAACTAAAAGTCGGAAACTATTTGGATGTATTGACATGCATCCAAGTTTTACAGTTTGTCAGTGCTGGTCAATTATGCATGGCTACCAGATGCCATATCTACTCAGGGTTTACTATGAGACGTGTCTGATCACTGCTGTCTACACAGTACTTTGCTTTCATTAACACAGGACAAACAAATCATCATGGATGCTGGGAAAAGAGTCCATAAGTGCACTGAAAGTGGATTGAAGTGGATTACTTAGCGTGTGTGGCAGCAGCCCATATTAGTGCTGTAATAAAATTACTTGTTTATACTACCTCATTACTGCTCAGGGGGAAATGATCAGTTTTTTTTTTACACATTAAGGAATATGAACTCTGCTGGTACACTTTTAATTAGTACAGCCTTTGATAGTGGTTCCTTTAGTTATAACAAGGAACTGCTGTAAATGGTGTTTTCAAATACTTTAGCACATATTCAGTGTTATTTTGTTATTCATGTCCAAGCAGTAATATATGACACTATTTATTTATTTATTTATTTATTTATTATTTTCAATTTATATCCCGCCTTGCCAGGCGAACTGGCTCAAGGTGGCGTACAAACATTAAATGCAGTAAAACAGTAAATACAATAAAATACGATAAAATTCACATAACAACCTGCATAACATCATAAAACAGAACTAGATATTATTTTTTCTTGCTTTCTCCTTTCATTAACACAGGACAAACAAATCATCATGGATGCTGGGAAAAGAGTCCATATTAGTGCTGTAATATGGTGCACATGCTCTCTGATTTGTGACGGTGACTTGTACTGTATACATTAGTCTTAGGGGCCAGAGGGTGGATGATCTTACTTTCGAGTAGTGGATTGGGGTCAATGATTTTCAGTAACTTCCGAAGACAGTATTTTCTCCAGAGGAACACATCTCTGTAGTTTGGAGGTAAGTTGTTATTCCAGGGGATCCCCAGATCCTGCCTGGAGGCTGACATCCCGAGCAGATGCACAGGTTTCTGAATGCTTCCCAAATGGCCCAACTGGACAACACACTTTCACTCTAATCTGGATGAAACTTTATACTCTGAGATGTGGGAGGAAAGAGATTACACAGTGGCTCATCTGAAAAGCTAGTCCTTGTAAAGAGAGTCAGTCCATGTGTTATTAGATTTCATCGATACTCTTTTTCACTGTCTACTTGATCTTGGTTCCCCTACATGCACATCAATCATGTTGTAAAGCCAATGAAGAACTAAAAGTCGGAAACTATTTGGATGTATTGACATGCATCCAAGTTTTACAGTTTGTCAGTGCTGGTCAATTATGCATGGCTACCAGATGCCATATCTACTCAGGGTTTACTATGAGACGTGTCTGATCACTGCTGTCTACACAGTACTTTGCTTTCATTAACACAGGACAAACAAATCATCATGGATGCTGGGAAAAGAGTCCATATTAGTGCTGTAATATGGTGCACATGCTCTCTGATTTGTGACGGTGACTTGTACTGTATACATTAGTCTTAGGGGCCAGAGGGTGGATGATCTTACTTTCGAGTAGTGGATTGGGGTCAATGATTTTCAGTAACTTCCGAAGACAGTAAATCAGGAAGCAATTGTCAGAGCATAATGTATTTCTACCCAATATCCATTCTTTTTTGGCATGAACAGCCAGCACATAAAGGAAAACTCAGCAGTTTGGGGGAAGTGTTTGATCATGTGAAAGATTTTCAGTCCTTGGGTCCTCAGTCCTTCCAGCCCCCAAAGTCCTTCTGGAGTCCTTGGCCCACAATGTAGAGATCCGGGCAAGAAGACTTGCCTGTTCCTTTGCCTTCAGAGAAACGTGTGCTCTTCCAAGGGTCCCCCTCTTTCTTTGGCTTCTCTTCCATGCTGTGGAGAGAAACGGGCGGTGCTTAAGACAAAAGGCTAATGAAGCTGGACCTTTTCAAAAGTATACGGAAAGCAGAGCACTTTTAATCCTGAACGAGCAACACCACCAGGCATCTTGCAAAGACCAACTGCACTTTACTAAAATGAACCTCTATAAAACCCCCCTGAGAAGCAGAAGAAATTTGGACCATGCCATGTGGAGCCAATCAGTACATGTGGAAATAATTTAGGCTACAAGTCCAGGTCCTTGCATTAGGGAAATTTCTGTTGCTTTCCCTTGCTTGAGTCCTTTAAACCCATTTAGCCCCGTGTTATACTTCTTTTTGGCCAGCTCCTGGCTTTTCTTGTGTGCAGCTTAAAATCCAGTCCTGCTGCGGCTGCTCTGCTACCCTTCAAGTGAGAGTTAACCAGCTGCTCTGTGCCCTGCGTGTAATGCCCCGTGTGCACCCATGTAGATGCCTCCAGGAAGCTCACAAGCAGGAACTGAAGGCAACCGCCTTCTCTTGCTCTTGCACAGGGGCGCACCCCCCTCCCCCATAACTGGGGCTCAGAGTAACAACAGCATCTGAATACGCGAGCAGCATCATGTAATTAATTGTTTATTGCCATTATTTATTTATTATTATAAAATATCTATAACCTGTTTTTCTTCCTCAGAATCCAAGTGGGTAACACCCAATGACAAATACCCACTGAAAGACCTGATCTCCATGAATATGCCCAACTGCCTTTAAAAGTCATCTAAACTGATGGTTATCACTATAAAAATTAGATTATTTTTTTTTTGCCAGTCCTGAATCTACTCACATCAACTGCATTGAGTTAGTCTGAATTCTAGCATCATGGCAGAGGGCAAAAAAGTTCTCTTCACCCAATTTCTTCATACCATATGCCATTTTATCAACCTTTACCCTATCATCCTTAGGTGGAATCTGCATTGGTATTTTCCACTGCTTTGTCTACACTCTCGCTCCATCTCCAAAAAAGATGTCCACATCTCTTTAGGTTTCGCTCTCCTACTGCACTGTTATAATTTCTGCTGTCTGCATTATTTTATTGCCCTATGGTTTCGGCACTGTCATGATTGTGGCTTCTCTCCAGCTCAAATGGATGTGCTTAAAAGCACTCTAAGCCCCCCCCCCCAAGTGCTAATCGGAGGCTTATCTGCTCTGTTTACCTTCTGACAGCACATAGAGGAATGTAAGAAACTTTTCCCTTGCTTGACAAGCTAAGAGTGAATGACTTTATCTTGTTTTGTGATTCTTATATTGCCTGAAAAGTTAGAGAAAGATCCCTTCTACATACATACATACATACATACATACATACATACATACATACATACATACATACATACATACATTCTGTAAACTAAACACCCAGTCTTTACAGTTTTTTGGCTATTTTTGCTTTCTTGTTTAAACCAAAAGCTGGGCAAAACTGAAAGCTGAAAAAATCCTTCTCTTTGAATGTAAAGAGAAGTTTATTGCTTGTTGGCTTGTTGGCTTAAGTAATTTATTGCCTTGTGTAAAGCTAATGGGTGCCGGCAAACGCCGGGGTGTGCTAGAAAAGAGGGAGGAGAACAACAACATTCCCAGCCAGCAAGCAGAAAAAAATAGCAGATTTTTTCGTACCACTTTGGAAAAAAGCATCACACCGGTATAAAGAAAGACGGCATCAAGACTGCTTTAAAAATGAAAATGCAGATTCGGCCTTAGTTGTCCTTTTTTCTAAACTAAAAGAGCTCCAATCTCTGAGACCTTTCTTGCCTTCCATAATGATGAATACATGGCTGATTTGCTAAGGATACTTTTATTTTCTTCTCCAGATAGGAATACCCATGGAAATCATATGGGGAACATTGGCTAAGAACTAGATACCTGCACAATTAGTTCTGTATGTACGAGACCACTCTGGAGTTGCATTTCTTGATATATAGCAAATTGATACTACAGAAATTGATGTTTCAAAATAACTTTGTTTAATGGCATAAGGTGAAGGACAGGGTTCATGTTTCAGCTGTTCAAAGAAAAATGTTAAAAAAAAATCTATTTGCCATACATATATCCTTGTATGTACCTTGTAACATTTTAAGGTATTTGCTGATCTTTGATCGTGATAAATCAAATTGAATTGTGTGTACCCAAATACTGGGTCACATTGTAAACTCACACTGATTTCTTAAGGATATTCCTATCTCTGAATAATATTTCTTTTAAGAAACATGTTCCAGTGTATAGTTTTCAAACATGTTCCTCCAGAGGCAGAAGGTTTTTCATCAGAAGTTGCCCTCAGGCCATGCCAATAGGTGAGGGATCTTACTTCTGTTGTATAGTCCTACATAATATGGTGGACACTAATACATGTAAATGAATGAATGACATTTTTATAGACATCATTAGTAGGTGGAAAGGTTAAACAAAGAGGTTATTGTAGGATTTTGTTTGAGTACAAAGTGTGTACACACACACTTAAACAGTATACACAGAGAAAGTGAGAGAAATCATGCACTCCCTCTCTCACACAAGCACACACTGTTGTATCTCTCTCCATAATCTGTACCTGTTAATCCTCCTTTACTCCTTTCAATTTGTGTCTTGCTTGGACACAGTATCAGAGGCCCATTTACTTACAAATAGACTGTTAGCATACGGCAGAAGACAGGAGGGCCTGGCGTGACCTGGTCCATGGGGTCGCGAAGAGTTGGACTCGACTGTCCGACTGAACAGCAACAACAACAAAATACCTTTTAAGTACTTAGAGACAAATAACAGAGGGAAGTACTGATGGGGTCCTGACCTAGCAAAAACATACCCCAGACTGGAAGGATTCAGATCCAGAGCTTTGGGTTTGACTCACTGGTTTAACTTTGTGGCTCTGAGTTAAGTGGGGTATTTGGACGGTATTTCTTTTAAGCTTTTCTCCTGGCTACTGCCCTAAGAGAAGTCCTTTAATCTGATATCCATCACTGGACTGAAGTAGCCTTTGCCCCTACCCTACTACAAACACACAAATCGTATTACAGATTAGCAAGATTTATATGGTGAGCATTTGTGCTGTGGTAATGCACTCCTCAGAGCTGGTTTCCAGCCAAAGGCTAGACCCTGAAGAGCAGAGTAACTCAGTACACACTCCTAATTACATGACCAGATGTTAGTTGTTAGTTCCCAGGGCTTAGAACACTGAAATCAAATAACAGATGTTCCCTTGGTACTTATGGAGCCTAAGCAGCAACTACAACTCTAATTGGGTCCAGTCATAAATTCTCACAAGAAGGAATAGGGTTGCCAGCTCCAGGTTGGGAAATATCTGGAGATTTGGGGAGGGCGGGGTTTGGGGAGGGGCGAGACTTCAATGGGGAATAATTCCATAGAGTCCACCTTCCAAAGTGCCCATTTCCTCCAGCTGTTCCTCCATACACAAACACACACACACACACACACACACACACACACACACAGAGGTAAGTACTGGCTGTGTTTCTGTAATCTGTTATTCCAGGCTAACAACTTCTGGACATTTTGGTTTCTATGAAAGGCTGAATCCTTGAAGTGAGCTGGTGAAAAACTATTAAAAAATAAGAGGCTCTATTGATCATGTAAAAAAAAATTAGGCTTGTTTCTCTGGTAGCTCAAGTGGCCATTCCCTGAAAGCTCAAGTGAAAACAACAGCTCAGCATCTCCTCTTGCTCTCTCCCTCATAACCTCGGGGGGGGATATACAGCTGCATTGCCAATCTCCCTTCCCCCATGCCATGTGATTGGCCATTGCTTGTGGGTGTGGAAACCACAGCATGATGATGTCATGTTTTTGTTTTGTTTTTAAACACCCAAGAGGGTGTTTTTATTATTTTTTCATAAGACTGTTAACTACAACAAAAAATAAAGGAAAGGGGGACTTTTGTTGTTGTTCAGTCGCACAGTTGTTTTGTTTTTAAACACCCAAGAGGGTGTTTTTATTATTTTTTCATAAGACTGTTAACTACAACAAAAAATAAAGGAAAGGGGGACTTTTGTTGTTGTTCAGTCGCACAGTCGAGTCCGACTCTTCACGACCCTATGGACAGATCACGCCAGGCCTTCCTGTCTTCTGCCGTCCTCTGAAGTTGGCTCAATTTCCTGTTCGTTGCATCTATGAGTGAGTTCTCCCTTCTCATTTGGTGGCCAAAGTATTTGAGCTTCAGTTTCATTATAAGGGAGCGGTGGCGCAGGTGGTTAAACACCTGCTGTTAATAACATCTACGAACTGCTGTATAGCAGTTCAATACCCACCGTGGCCAGATTGAGCACCTGGCCCTTTGTCCCAGCTCCCTCCAACCCAGCGGTTCGAAAGCGCCCTTAACCAACTAAAGCGCGAGTAGATAAATCGGGAACCTACCTTAGAAGGTAGGGGGCACCCTCCCCCCACTCTGGGGATCATTGGAGGGCCGGTCTCGGTGGACGGCAAACGGCGGCAGCAGCAGCGAGCGGAAAAATGGTGTCCGGAAAACATCAGTGGCGAACCTGACGGCAGCGGAGAAGGCGGAGCCGTAGATGACGTGCGAGCGTGGCGGCGCAGGCGGGCGGAGCCGTAAAGGACAGAGCCAGGACTGTGCCAAGCATGCCGCACGCCAGAGGGGCCTACCGATCCGCCGCGAAAAGAGGACTGCCAGAAAAAGAGAGGAGCCGGAAGCCGCGGCTGAAAGACGACGGAAAAAAGCCGACCCGAGGAAGAACAACCCCCCTCCACTGGGTGCTGGTAGGGATGTCCCCACCCCTGATGAATTGTGGCCTTAGATAGGGATAAGGGATAACTGTATAGCTGCTCAGAGACCCCTTCGGGGATTAGAGCGGGATAGTAAGACGAAAGTTAAATAAATAAATAAATAAAAATTAT
>NW_015168119.1:26430-26610 GCF_001447785.1 Gekko japonicus
GGGGGGATGCCGTGGGCCAAGATGTTCCAGATGGCCAGTCGGCCCAACACGGCGGTCCTGCTCTGCAGTTACTTGGTGGTGGTGGCGGCGGCGGCTCCTACTCAAAAGCCTGGTGGAAGAGCTCCGTCTTGCAGGCCCTGCGGAACTGTAAGAGGTCCCGCAGGGCCCTGATCTCCTCCG
>NW_015168119.1:26769-26892 GCF_001447785.1 Gekko japonicus
GCGCCCTTTTGCGCGCTCCGCTTTTACCCTGAGTAAGAGGCTCTTTAGGTCCTCTTCACTTTCTGCCATTAGGGTGGTATCATCTGCATATCTGAGGTTGTTGATCTTTTCCCCAGCAATCTT
>NW_015168119.1:27144-27366 GCF_001447785.1 Gekko japonicus
AGTTGTTCCATAACCGGTTCTAACTGTCGCTTCTTGACCTTTATACAGGTTTCTCAAGAGACATGTGAGGTGGTCTGGTACTCCCATCTCTTTAAGGACCTTCCATAGTTTGTTGTGAGGATAAAGGAAAGATGCCCACACTAACTAAAATCCCAAGAGTAGGAGATCCTTTCCATGTTAATCTAAATGTTAGTAAAACAAGTGTTACTGATACCATATACT
>NW_015168119.1:27614-29198 GCF_001447785.1 Gekko japonicus
TCCCAGCTGATGTCTCAAAAATTCCTTAGCTTTAAAGATGGAGTCAATCTTCCCTCTTTTATCGTTGACTTTAAAAATTACACCTTCAGGAATCGCCCACCTGTACTGAATTCCATTAGTTTGAAGAAATGAGATCAATTCCTTGTAGCCTTTCCTCTTTTGATGGATTTCAAATGGTATATCCTTTAAAGTCTTTATGATTGTATTCCCAGTTTTCAGTGGATTTGCCAAAGTTGCCTTTAATACCGCATCTCTGGTTTGTCTTCTTGCGAGTCTCACCACAGTCTCTCCAGGCAGGTTATTTTTCCTGATGTAATTAGAGTATGCCCGATAGGCAGCCTCCATGTCTTTTACTATTTCATTCACTGATATACCTGTTACTGGAGCGATGATCTCTCCCAGAGTCTTCTTTAAATCTTCTTTTTAATTTCAGGCACCCCCTGAAATCTGAGAGTCATGTTAGCTTTTTCCATTTGAAGCTGTAACAAACGAGTTTCCTGAAGTTTTTGTGTTGTTTCCACATCCGTCACTCTTTTCTTCATCTTCTTATTTGCGATATCCATCTCTGTAATTTTCACAGTTGCATGCTCCACTTTCTTCTCCGTTTCTGCCAGGTGGCGCTGCTGCAGAGTGAAGTTTTGGTTTAGTGTGGCCAATTGCTGGTTAATACCGCCGAGTTGTTCCATTACCGGCTTCAGCATATCCGCTAGCAACTTCATGACGTCTGCTCCCTCTTCCGGTCTTGGGCTCTGACTGCCTAGTTTCGGTTTTAACTTTCCTCGGGAAGCCACCATATTCCACTTTGTTTACACTTCCAAACCACTATGCCAGGACTTGAAAGACTCGTCGTTTCACTATCGGTACTCAAGTAAGTCTCTCAGAAAAAACTTGCTGTTTATTTCCCCCCTTCCCCCCTCGCTACATTAGTCCATTCATGCACTTAGAAGGCATCCCTCCTTACGCACCACTTTTCCCACGGGGGTAGGGGTACTCCATTTTAGTAAAATAGTCCATTTATTTCGAACTCATGTTCATTGTTGGTCAAATCTTGACGCCGCTCTCTTCATACGTTATTCCGCTCAATCTCCTGCGCTTGTCCCGGTTAGATTGGCTTGTATCTTAAGGTCACCCATCGGCTGGATCATCAGGGCAGAGGGAAGCCTCTTATTTTCCAGCATCCAGCTGTCAAAGAGTCTAACCCTCGAGAGCCCCCTGGCCTGGAACCCTTCACAAGGGCTCCATGGGGGTGCCACTTGAGGTGGCACCCATCAAAGCCGAAGGTGTGCTAGTCGCCTCCTCAGGCATCGAGGAGAGCGACCGCCATCGCCGATCCATCCACCGGAAGTCCCAGGATGATGTCATGTTGTCTGTTTTGTAGTACAAGGCTTTTCAGCAGCCTTTATTTACTTGTGAATACCAGAGATTGCAAATAAACAGCTTAAAAAATACAAATAAAATAAAATAAAATTGTAAAAAATAGAATAAAATTGCAAAAGCGAGAGAGTCAGAGATCCCCCCCCCCGCTTACACAGAAAAGCAGCCTGGAATCGAGTCTCTCCAATTGAACCGACTAGAGGAGGAGAG
>NW_015168119.1:29270-31704 GCF_001447785.1 Gekko japonicus
TTTCCGGGGCCCCCCCCCCCCCCGGATCTCTCCATGCCCCACCAATGAGAAGATTCTGGTATGCCCCTGATGCAATGTACAGATTAAACCATAAAACCAGCTGTAAAATGGTCAACCTAATCATATATCAGATGGTGGGATAGCCTATATACCACTAAGTACATGAGTCCTTGTAACACGAAATCACATTTTGTGAAGCAAATTTCTTTGATAAATGTTTTGTGCCACAAATGCAAAAAAGAAAAAGAGAGAGAGAAAAGAGCTATGTCACCTACTTTTTCCTATCAGCAAGAAAAATTTCATAGCATCCCTTAGACATCCATTTAGAAGTTCTGCAAACAATCTGTGGAGAGAGAGGGAGAGAGAGAGAGAGAGAGAGAGAGAGATGTATAATATGAGATGCAGCAAATAGCAGACAGGATCCTCTGTCTCCTGAAAGCTGCAAACAGAAATAGCAAATGCAGCTATTTCTTCTAGGTAAGCCGATGACATTATCTAAAAGCACAAGGTTATAAATGCCCTCCTAAAAGAAAAACAGATGGTATGAGCAGATATGATGTAATATAAGTATGTTTAAGAAGACAATACCACCAAGAAAATCCCTTTATATTGATACAGCCCTGGTCTTTCCAGACAGCTGCTTCTTCAAGCTAGAGTTTAATTTGTCTCTTTGCTACAGTAAACTGATCCAGAGCTCACCTATGTCTTATTACTAATGGAGTTCATCTTTTTTTTTTAACCAAAAGGAACACCAGCATATTGGACATCTCCTAAACAAAATTGTTTAGGTGATCTAGCATTGCTCATTCATCATCATTTTAGCTGAAGAAGAATTGGAGCATCATTCACTCAAATTTTAAGACAAAGGAGACCAGTCTCAATTCCTAGCCTTGAAGTGGATCTAGAAAAAGGTGGACATAACATTAAAAAAAATTGGGAACAGTTTCTCACTTGTTGAGATTTGACAACCCTCGTAATTCAGTAGTATAAATCATTTGTGCAAGCAAGCACTTTGGCTTCAAAAATCTGAAGAAGCTGATGGACCTGGGTTATCTCTTTTACATCCTGCAATGCACCTAATCATATTCATAGCTCCATCATATTACAGTGTGTAGTACTAGACATTAATGGAGGAGACAGAAGGAGAAGCCGAATGGCTGTTGCTTTTATACATAGCCACATGGATTTTGTAATAATTACTTAAACCAGAGAGATTGTTACCGAACCTCCTCTAAGGACGGTTCCGGGAGCCCAATTCTGAGTTATCTACAACAGTGGGCGGGGCGTGAGTTCTTGCCCAATGTATACAGAGGTCAGATTGGCCAACGAAACGCTCCTAATTCCCAGGAATTGAGACAACACGCTAGGTTTATGAATAAATGTTGCCTTTTACTAAACATTTGTTAATGAGCCATCTCTGAAGTGCTATGCTCATTTCAAACAGTGCCGCTTTCTTTCCCCTGCCCCTTGCATGTGATCTTCCTCGTATTTTTTTTTAAATATCCTTACGAGCTCTAAACGACTAAACCAAACTTGCACTTCAGTGGCACCATAGAGATGCCTGGACTCCCAGGCTCCTTTGCTTTGCCTCTCTTGGAATACAGGGGGACAGATTTACATACAAGTAGCCCCATTTACTCATGTGTCATTTACTCGTGTGTCAATCACAGGATGCTCTCAAGCAGCAACTCTGAAGCAGAAAACTTTTTTTCTGCTAACACAGTTTGCACGGAGGATTTCAATTTGTGTGTGTGTATGGGGGAGTCTATCAAAGAGATGGGAGTACCAGACCACCTCACATGTCTCTTGAGAAACCTGTATAAGGGTCAAGAAGCGGATATGGAACAACTGATTGGTTTAGCATCAACTCTGAAGCAGAAAACTTTTTTTCTGCTAACACAGTTTGCATGGAGGATTTCAATTTGTGTGTGTGTAGGGGGGAGATGTTATCTTTTATCAGGGCTCTAGTCGGGGGGGAGCTCTCAGGTATGGAGCTCCGGAAGAGAACCTCTAGGGGGCGGGGCGGTCACGTGGTGAAGCATCAGATATGCAGACGATACCACTCTAATGGCAGAAAGTGAAGAGGATCTTAAGAGCCTCTTGCTCAGGGTAAAAGAGGAGAGCGCAAAAGTGGGCTTGAAGCTCAACATCAAAAAAACTAAGATCATGGCATCCGGCCCCATCACTCCTTGGCAAATAGAAGGGGAAGTCATAAAAACTTACAAGTTCAGGTGATGATAAGATCTGACAGTTCAGAAGAAGGTTTCATCATCCAGAATAGTCCCAGTTTTGTGGATTTCCTTGTTAGTTTCTAGGTACTCCACACTCCAACTTTTTCAGTGCCTCTCTTGATGAAAGTGTGCAGTGATTAACAAATTTCCCTTTGCTTGCAAACCAGTAGTACAAGAGCTCTGCTGCTTTTAGAAAAAGTGGA
>NW_015168119.1:34159-43776 GCF_001447785.1 Gekko japonicus
TGACACTGTCTAACCATCTCATCCTTTGCCGTCCCCGTCTTCTTTGACCTTCAATCTTTCCCAGCATCAGGGTTTTCTCCAGTGAGTGCAAACATGTCTTTCAAATGCCGGGAAAGATGCCTGGCTTTAAAGTTTGATGCGAACGTATCAAGCAAGCTAGTACTGTGAAAGGGTCATTATGGCTCCTGATTCTGCCACTTTCTCCAGATACTTGGTGACATATCTCTGCAGGTCTGCTATTGGTTCACTGACTTCAGCCTTTGAGAAGTTCCTGGTGGTGATGCACTGTGCTAAAACTGATGCTGCTTTTGGAAGAGCAGTTCTTCAGAGCCTGTTTCTTCAAGACGACCTGCAGATAACATCAGGTACATGGCTCCCTAGTCATCAAATCACCGCAGACTGTGACTGCAGCCATGAAATTAAAAGACGCCTGCTCCTTGGGAGGAAAGCGATGGCGAACCTAAACAGCATGATAAAAAGTAGAGACATCACCCTGCCAACAAAAGTCCGCATGGTCAAAGCAATGGTATTCCCAGTAGTCATGTATGGCTGTGAGAGTTGGACTATAAGGAAGGCCGAGCGCCGAAGAATAGATTCTTTTGAACTATGGTGCTGGAGGAGACTCTTGAGAGTCCCTTGGACTGCAAGAAGAACAAATCAGTCAATCCTCAAAGAAATCAACCCTGACTGTTCCCTGGAAGGCCAGATAATGAAACTGAAGCTCAAATACTTTGGCCACCAAATGAGAAGGGAGCACTCACTGGAGAAGACCCTGATGCTGGGAAAGATTGAAGGTCAAAGAAGACGGGGACGGCAAAGGATGAGATGGTTAGACAGTGTCAGCGATGCAACGAACATGAAATTGAGCCAACTTCGGAGGACGGCGGAAGACAGGAGAGCCTGGCGGGAGATTGTCCATGGGGTCGCGAAGAGTCGGACTCGACTGTGCGACTGAACAACAACAACAACATGTCATTTGATTACAAACTGCAAGCAGCATCATTGAGCAGTTGAAAAAGAACACTCACTTTGTATCGGGTGTTCTACATGCACATTCTTTCACTGCCAGTTGCGGGTTCATGAACAGGGGATGACATGTTGCCTAGGCAACTGTCCTGCTTAGGTAGAGTTAAATCAGGCAGATAAGCAGATAACAGGAGTTGGTTATCAGAGGCCAGGATGCCAGCATTTAATAAACAGAGTCCGTAAATTGTACAAGAGTTGTCTTAGCAGGCCAAGGTCGGTTTTCCGAAAAGCAAGACTGATACAGCAGCAGCGGGTCAGTGTCTAAGGGAACACGTTGATGCCCCACTGAAGGGCTCCTCCCCCATACTTTTATAAGCTTTGAGCCCTATGTCATACCTGCAACAGCTGCTTCACACGTCTCCTCTGGTGACGTTTCTCCTTCCTCTGCAACTGATTGCCTGTGCTGAGCTCTGATGCTTGCTGACCTGCATTGGGACTGTAAATCTCCTCTACACCTATGCCAACTTTGCTCCTGAAGACCTGGAGATCCTGGAGGAAATAAGACAGCTGGCTGACCCTTAACTGTCAGCTCTGGGTGGGGGAATGAAACACATACCTCCTAGTTTCCTAGCTGTGATTCCTCATCTGATTACTCAGCTATAGCTGGCTGGTGGCTGATAGGCATCCAATCCAGCTGTTCTTCATCAGAGGAGTCAGAGCTGTCTCCAGGGCCTGGCTATTCCACGACACCCAGTGCCACTGACATTGCAAGCTTTAAAAGACTGCTCTCAAAGCACAGAGTCACAAGAAATCCAAGCAAGGGGCCAGATTTTGCACGCTCTGTGCAAAAAAATGGGAAGGGACACCGGGAAAAGCCCTCTTCAAATGGACATGACTCTTTTGAAACTGACCAATGTGTTTCCAAAGCTGGAGAATCCCCCCCCCCATTGCTTTGAAGTTTGGCAAATGTTTTGATTGAGTGTAGATATTTTTTCTGGAAATGTATCCATTTAGGAACTGGCATGATCCTCCATGAACAGCTTGAAAGTTCATGGAAAGTTTGTGCCAGTTGACCTACCATGAGCTTCACTTCACGAACCATGAATCGGCCAAAGTGCATCACAAACTGTAGTTTGTGAGCTGGTTCATGCCCATCCCTAAACAGATCTTCCCATGATGTGTGTGCGTGTGCACGTGAAGATTCATTGTTGTTGAGTTTATAACTTTACACCACCCAAGTGTTGTACCACTTTGCTTAGCATTACTAATGCTGAAGACTGACTTGTCATTCATTCTCTTAGCATCACAGTCCCAGAGGAATGCTGGGTAACCATCTCACTTGCAGAGAATGAGCACTGGCCTGCGGCCTGTTGGTGGTACAGAACATTCTCATGCTTTGAACACCTAGGGAAAAGGGAGGTAAAGAGTTGGCCAGCTTTTTTCTGAGTTCTGCTATTGCATTCTGTGATATTGTTAATACATGGATTGTGATGGTACAGTTTGCTTTCAAAGGAACAATTTCACATTATGAGACTGAGGTTTGTATTACTACTCAATGAGTCATAGCAAAGAAATGTAGATGATTTACTCGGCTGCACTGAACAGCCTTGAAAACCCTACAGGGTCCCCATAAGTCGGCCACCACTTGACGGCTCTCTCCACCACCACTGAACAGCCACCTGGATCTAGAACAGGTATATGTTATTTTAATTAATTAATAAACCACAAATATTATGACTTGGGGCACTGAACTAGTTCATCAGTTTCTTTTTCTTTACAAAGACTGTTTTTTATTATTTTATGCATATTAATGTTAGTGGATTGATTATATTTAACTATGCATTATGAAATTGGATACTGAACAACATTCTGTCAGTAGTGACACTCCAATTATATACCATTCACGATCAGTGGGAGTCAGGGCAATTTACCACAGATGTCATGTATGGACTTACAGTTCTGAGGGAACTTTCTCGCATAAAATTAGATTGAAAATTCTTCATTTGAATTCAATGTGAGGTAGGGGGCATATGAGGCTTTTCCCAGAAGATTTTGGAATCATGGAATTTATCCACAGCTGATAGTTAAGGAAGCATATGAGCAGGTGCAGTTTGCGAAAATCTTGTTAATTCCAAAAAAGATGTGGAACAGATTGGGCTTTGAGAGAATAAGTGTTTGTTCCAAAGTTGAGACAACCTTTATAGCGTCTTTTAGGTTTTTCTGTGTTGTTCGTGATATGGATTTTTCTCCCTTTTTTCAGTTGATGTAGATTCTGTTGCAGACACTTTCACATGTGAACATTTTTTTTCTAGTTTCTGGTTTTCATCCTCAGATTCAAAATTTTGTGGTTCCTTTATATACTATACTAGGGGCCTCGGTGGCTCAGAGGTTAAGACGCTGAGCCGCAGACCAAAAGGTCTGTAGTTCGGCAGTTTAAGACCCTAGTGCCGTGTGACGGAGTGAGCTCCCGTCTCTGGCCCCAGCTCCTGCCAACCTAGCAGTTCGAAAGCAAGAAATTGCAAGTAGATAAATAGGTACCGCTTTGGTGGGAAGGTAACAGCGTTCCATGCACCTCGGCGTTAAGTAATGCCGGCCACATGACCATCAAAATGTTTTCAGACAGTGCTGGCTCTTCGGCTTGGAAACGGAGATGAGCACCACCCCCTAGAGTCAGATACGACTAGCTTTTGAGCAAGGGAAACCTTTATCTTTAACCTATGTACTATATGTATTATTTTCTGTTTTATTTTGTTTAATTTTTTCTTTTTTACTGTTACCATATGACAGTGTAGTGGTTACAGTTTGGTGTAGTGGTTAAGTGTGTGGACTCTAATCTGGGAGAACTGGGTTTGATTCCCCATTCCTCCACTTGCACCTGCTGGATGACCTTGGACAAGCCATAGTTCTCTCAGAGCTGTTCTAGAAAAAGAGCAGTTTCTGTCAGAGCTCTCTCAGCCCCACCTACCTCATAGGGTGTCTGTTGTGGGGAGGGGAAGGGAAAGGAGTTTGTAAGTCGCTCTGAGACTCCCTTGGGTAGTGAAGGGCGGGGTATAAATTCAATCTCCTCCTCCTCCTCCTCCTCCTCCACAGTGACCTGAAAGAGCTCTTGGGTGGCCTGTGAATTAGTCACTGAAGATACATTTCTCAGCATCAGACCACAAGTATATTCAGTAGTCTATTCTGTGTCAAAGGGCTGGCTCACTATAAGCAGATCTGGTCAAGTAGTCTAATGCAAAAGTCCTATAGGTGATCTTGGATGGGTTCCAAACCAATTTACATCCAGTACAAACAAGTTATGTAATATGCCTTCAAAGAAGCCAGAAGAAATTTCAGTGAAAATTCACACAGAGATGATAGATTCAGTTTTGTGGCCAGTGCTATTATTAATCATTTATATAGTATTTTAGCAGAGGATTTCACAATTCTCAATTCATCTGTTCTTACAATAAGTTTCTGAGGTATGTTAGAAGGAAAGACAGTGAATTGCCCAAGACCACCCAGCAAGCATCATAGGTAGATTATGATAGGACCTAAAGTTCCCATGAACCAATGCTCTGTGCAATGCACAATATATTGCATTGTGGAGTGGGGGTGGGGAAATAGAAAAGCACTGGCAGGGAACCACCCACTTCTCTCCCATGTTGTGCATAAATGTTGACTTATAAGGTTACTTCACCCCTCCACCCACAGTTTCCCAACCAGGGTAATATTGTTACCTGCTCCCTACTTCTACAGGTGGTGGAGAGTTTCAAGGGCTGCACTTACCAGGTGTCAAACTCGGTTCCTAGTTTGTCATGTTTCAGAGCTCAGGGTGGAGGGAAATTCCTGAGGGAGGAATGTGAGTGAGTTTGAGAACTGCTATTGCAGAAATGGACAAACTGAATGTAATTCTACAAGGAAAAGCTGATAAAATATTTCAAGAAAGATGGGAGGGGATTTATAAATGGATAAAGGAAAAGAATATGGGAGGCGATTTATAAATGGATAAAGGAAAAGAACATAGTTCTGACACAGTATTGGTCTTAGTTTGGAACATCAATATTTATCAATAAACAAAATACAAGTATATGTATGAATATATTTTGTAAAAATTTAAATAAAACTTATATATATAAAAAAAATACCTCACAGGGATGACCTTGGAGAGTGACTGTACTTGCTTTGCTGTCATAGATAAACAAACCATATATTCCACAGGTGGGGTGTGGAGAGTGCAAAAGCTAGGTGGGATGATTGTGGAGTGTGATTGGACGGGGGTTAAGGGGGGGCTGTATTCGACCTGCCTATTTCTGGGGGCATTGGCAACCCTTGTTTTTCTTACCAAACTGTGCAATCACAAAAGTCACAAACCTGTTTTCAAATGCGGCAACTTTAACTTGCTATGCAACTTACTAGCCTGATCTTGTCTTTCTTCCAACCTTAAAAAAAATCAGCCTGAGATGATGGCTGTGGAAAAGACAGGAAACCCATGAGTGGGCTATGCTGCTTTCAATTGCAGTTTGGGTTGCCAACTCTGGGTTGGGAAATTCCTGGAGGCTTGGGAGTGGGTTTGGGGGAGGGGAGGGAGCTCACCAGGGTACACAGCGATAGACTCCAACCTCCAAAGCAGCATTTTCTCTAGCAGAACTGATCTCTATTGTCTGGAGATTAATTTTAAAAGCAGGAGATCTCCAGCCACCATCTAGGTTTATATAACCAAATAAACACTGTGTGTTATTTGAAGTTATAAGATAACAATGAAAAGCACATTAATTAGCTTGTTAACGCCAGAAATGACTTACATACAACCGTTTGTATAATATATTGGAGCAACCCTTACAATAACAATACCAATTCCCACATAAACAACTTGAATACTGAAAGTGGTTGCTATGATAAACTTCACAGAAAAAGAAAATACCACTATTATTCTGGCACAACCATCATGCTAATATTTCAAGGAAAAATAAATGTCCATATTTTCTTTTTCTTTCTTTTTATCAAGTGCTAGTCAAGTTGCCATGAAGATACAACTGACATGTGTCCGGATCAGACATTTTGAATTTCTTTGTCAAAGTCACTCTTTATGCAGGAACCAAAAGTACAATTTAGTAAATGTCTGGACGCATGTCACTTGTATCTTCACGGCAACTTGACCAGCGCATAGATATCTGTTCTTTAAAATTCTGCATCCATTTAATCATACATGTTTTCACATGTTCTTCTTCTGTTTCTAGTTGGAGTAGTAGTAACATAAATCCACTGTAAACTTTGCCATCTCTCTTAAAGCTCCACCTTTGGTGTTCATGACTTTCTTTAATCTTGAAGTTAATTGGTGATATAGCAACCACTGAATATTTATTCCTTCATCCCTGATATCTTGCCATAACAAAAATTTTCCCTGAAAATTTATCATGATACCATATGTTAAAAATAATTCTTATTTATGGTGTTCTTATTGTGGTAGGCCTCTACTAGGGATATGAGCGGAGAGTTTGGAGGACTCCTGAGTGTAAACCATATTCTCAACAGTCCATCTCTGGTTATGTGGTCTTCCTTGTGTTATAATAGTTTTAGCTGAGTTCTTGATCCATAAGTAATTATGTAAACCTTCATCTAAATCTTGGCTCTTTAATCTAATCAGCAATCCACATCAAGCCAACCACTCGGTAATATACTTTTACATTTGAAACCGTTAGCCCTCCTCTCTTTTTTCTCATCTTGTAGTACTTTGAAACTTACTCTTGGTTTCTTGCCATTCCATATAAATTTATCAGACTCTGACATTCTTTCAGTGTTCTTTCTTCTATATGTATAAGTAACATTCGAAACAAACAAAAAAAAGTTTTGACAATACATTCATCTTGATCGCAGAAATTCTGCCCAGCCAGGAGATTTTTAATTTTTCCCATCAGGATAAATCTGCTTATATCAACATCCTGATCTTCTGGTAAACATTTGGAAAAAGGTTGCCATTTTGTCCAGTCACATTTATTACCAAATATTTAATAGGATTGGTGGCAACTATACATTTTGTGTTCCTTAAAATATCGTTTTCTTCCTCAGTATTATTTTAGTTTTCTTTCTGTTAATTTTATAGCCAGAGAAGGACCTGAATCCTTCAATATGTTCCATTACACACTGCAGTGATTTTTGGGGATTCAGCACATGAAAAGTCACACTGGTAAGATTTGGCTTGGGACTACAGTATGGAGGGAGGGGTTAGTTCTTCTTTGTACACCATTTTCCTGCTGCACTACCAATCCAAATAAGGTTGCCAGCTCCAGGTTGGGAAATTCCTGGATATTTGAGGGTGGAAACTGGGGAGGGTGGGATTTGGGGAGGGATCTCAGTAGGCTATAACAACATACAGCTCATTCCCCAAATCAGCCATTTTCTCTAGGGGAGCTGTTCCTTGTAGACTTGAGATCAGTTGTAATTTGGGGAGAGCTCCAGGCCACACCTGGGTTTTGGCAACCCTAAATCCAAATCAGTCCTGCATGCCAGTTGGAGGGGGGTCCTCTGGGCAGCTCAGTTCAAGCAAGATGCTGGCCATGTGCAAGAATGTACAAAAAAATCTTTTGCCTTCCCAGCATCATGCTTAAGTCAGGCCTTAAAAAATTCGTAGTAGTAATTATCCTAATCACAGATCTCCTACATAAAGTCTACTTTTACCCTAGGCTACTATTAGTACCCCATACAAAGCAGAGTCATACAGTGACTCTCAGACTAGATATAAAGCTGTGGGTATTTATCCATCAACTTACATTGTAAAGTGATGCACAGTTGGACAAAAAATCCCAACTTCAAGTATAGGCTAATGGGGTCTGAACCTGCTGAGAATGAGAGGGAAAAAAGATCTTGGGATCCTAGTGGATAGCTCAATGGATATGTCAACCCAGTGTGCTGCAGCGGTGAAAAAGGAAAATGTGTTAGGGATTGTTAGGAAAGGAATTCAGAATAAAATGGCTGATATTGTAATGCCCCTGTATGGTGGGGTCTAATTTGGAATACTGTGTACAGTTCTGGTCACCGTATCTCAAAAAGGATATTGCAGAGCTGGGAAAAATACAGAGGAAGTCAGTTGAGATGATTAGGGGGTTGGAGCACCTTTCCTATGAGGAAAGGTTGAAGAGTTGGGCTTTTCAGTTTAGAAAAGAGGCTATGGGGGACATGTTAGAGCTTTATAAAATTATGCATGGGGTGGAGAGATTTGACAAATTTTTCTCCCTCTCCCAAAATACTAGAACTTGAGGGCATCCAATGAAACTGATGGGCAGTAGGTTCAGGAAGGACAAAAGGCAATACTACTTTACACAGAGAGTGATTGAAATGTGGAATTCGCTGCCAGAGGATGTAGTGATGGCCACAGGAATGAACAACTTTAAAGGGGATTCCATAGATTCATGGAGGATAAGTCTATCAGTGGCTACTAGCCGTATTGACTGAGGGGAAACTCCACATTCGGAGGCCAAAAGGCAACATCCGGGGAAGGCCTCGGCCTTTATGCCCTGTTGTTGGCTGTGCAGAGGAACTGGTTGACCACTGTGTGTGAGACAAGATACTGGACTAGACGGACCACTAGTCTGATCCAGCAGGGCTCTTCTTATGTTCTTAAAACATGTATAAACATTCATGCCCAAATCCAAAGCTACATAAAACAAGACACAGAACTTTTTTTAAAAAGGCCTTCTATTGCTTTCTGGCTGCCACTTAGTAAAAGCCTTGCTGAGAGGGCAGGGGAACTCCACACCTGCTTTCTAAAGAAGTTATTCAAGCAAACGGTTATAGCTCCCCCCCCCCTTTACAACATTTATTTATTTGCAGGTTGATTCTGCGTTTCTCACCCTGACCTTGTGGACAACCTTCAGTGACTTCCCCACCTAAGCATCCCCCCACGTCCCACTCCAATGGAACTAAAAGAGCCAGTCGGAGCAGGTGAGAAAAGCCCCGCAGAGCATACAGCTTTACAGCAGACGCGCATGCCCACCGCTTACTAGCTGAAGCGGGGGGGGGGAGAGGCTCACTGAGTGTGGGCGTAGCTCCGCGTGACGTTTCTCAGGAGCCGAAGTCGGACCCTGTATGTAAAAACGAGGGCGGGGCCAGTGTCTTGGATTGGCTAGGCAGAGAAGAGAGCGAGCAAGTGGAAGAGAGCGAGAGGGGTCAGGTCGGTCGCGAGGGCGCTTGATAGCGCCCGGGGGGGGGGGGGGGGGGTTTCCCGTTGACAGACAGGGGTAGCGGGGGGACGGGGCCAGGGTGAGGAGCGAATCCGATTCAGGCGGAGGCTCCCTTGAGCGCCGGGCTTGTGGGAGGGGCCTCCGTTTGGAAGGGGGGGAAGGAGTGGGAGCATCCTCAGTGCGCGCCTCTCTTCGCCCTCGGCTGGGGGAGACTCAGTTGGTGGCGAGGAAGGCAGGTAAGGGGGCGGGGAGGCTTTTCTCGGCGAGGGCGACCTCGCGGGTGCGCAGCCGCACCCCCAAAGCGAGGGGGCAAAGGATATGCTAGCCGGTATGGTGTGTGGTGGGTGCAGGAGCTCGTCTGCAGGCAGGACTGACAGGTGCCCACGTGGGGTGAGATGGACAGAAGAAGGTGCACGTGCTTGGGGGGGGGGGATGTGCTGAAGGATGAGGGTGGGATGAGGTTTCCATGAGGGGCAGTCCAGCTCCCGGCAGCGG
>NW_015168119.1:43808-72405 GCF_001447785.1 Gekko japonicus
GGGTGGGACTGGTAGGCAATGGTGGGAATAAAGACTCTTCATCTGGCACCTTGAAAATCGACTACCCCCAGTGGAACGTGAGCTGCCCTTGTGCCGCTGACAGGTATAGGTTCAGCCTGTGCAGGTCGGGGCAGAGTTCCTGAGTTCATAATGGAGTTGGTATAAAAAACGAGGGAGTGTTATGTGCCTTCTTTCCCTGGAGGGAAGTCATCTCCATCTATGGATTTTTGTCGCAGAGACTGCTGCATTTGTGTGAATTTTCAGCTTTAGGACCTTGAGTGTTGGAAAGACTTGCTTCTAGTAATACAGGGGTGGGTGTTTTTGTGTGTGTGTGTGTAAAAAAAGTCCTAACTGCCTGCAGTGTTCTGTCTCTGGAAAAAGATGTATATTAAATGCAAACTGCTGTACTTGTCAAGGCCTGGGCAAGGCCAGATATACCCCTGGGCACCCCCTCCTTGCTATTCTTTGTAGGGCACAGTATAAAAGGTACTTAATTCCATGGATAAGGGTTGTGTTTGGATGAGAAAGTTCTTAAAAGTCGTGCATTTTTAAAGCACCATCAGAACTTCGCAGTTGAGATGGGGGAATAAAAGTGGTGCATTTTTAAAGCGGGGATGAGGGACAGGTGACATGGCTGTTTCTTGTAGTGAGTTTCATCATTTAGGGCTGGTTAAGAGATGCAAGGTTTATTCTGAATTGGTAGGTCTGTGCAGATGCCTTCATAAGAGAGGAGTTATTTGGGTTTTCATATGTTTTAAATGAGGTGTTGTAAGCAGTATTGAGCCATGGGGAAAGGCACAGTATAAATATTTTAATGAATAGGTTTTAAAAGTGTATTTAACAATGTGAAATGGATAGTTTTGAGTACTAGCATTCCATGGCTGAGGCTGTAATGATGATATCAGATGCCCGCCAGAGATTCATTGGACCAATCTCAATATTTCTCTCCCATTTGTAGAGGGCTAGCTAAGTAGATTTTTTTTCTTGTGGACAACCTACTTGTTTCAGTGTTCTTGTTGGCCAATCACTTTCAGCCAATATTGTCTAGCTAGATGTTAGCTAGATACAGAAACATCATAAAACCACAACACAGTGTATTATTTGACTTTGCCATGACTTCTCTTCCATAATTATCATGCATTCTCTAGTAGAACATGAAGCTTTCCTTAAACTTTCATACAGGTACAGACTGCAAATGCTTTTCATGCCGAATTGGAATTCTGATTGTAAAGGGCACATTAATTCTGAGCAAACTAAAAAATTAGCCTGTGATGCTTACAGTCCTCTCTAGCTCGCAAGTAATCATGTTCTCGTGTTTACCTTACATGCTGTAACCAGCAATGAAATATAAATCCTGCTTAGTTCTGGTAGTAAATCAGATTTGACAGAAGCACTGGACTTTTGAAACTGAATCATACTGGAACTCTTCTGGAAAGTAAAATTGGCTGATGGTTGGGAATGCCTGTGCTGCACACCATAATGTGCAACAGACAAAGCCGTTCAGATAGTGAATTCAGGAAGCTAACTTTTTCCAGTAAACATTGGACTGTATCCTGCCAAACTGCTAAGCAGAGTCTGAAGCCTTCTTCCAATGGACAGCTGCTTACACTAGAAGAAGGCCTGAAATTTTGCTGAGTGGTAGGATATGAGGAGCCGTGGACTTTTGCAAAGGATAGGAATCAAGCTGGTTGAAGGGGGACCAAAGAGGTTTTTCACCTACCAGCCTCTGCTGAAGCAAGATCACTGAAGTTTGCACAGTGAATGATGTCTGTGAGTCCACTACTTGTTCAGATCTTTCAGACTGCAAAAGCCCTAACTTCGAAGAGGTTAAACTGGTCATTTGAATTAATCAAAGACAAGTACGTATTGGGCACATTTCATGTAGTTCTGTACAAAAAGAGAAACCCCAAGCTCCCTTGAAAGATGTGCCAGGACAGGCCAAACTCCAACATGACCGTTGTCCTACCAACAGTACAACTTGCCAAGTTATGGCTGCGGTCACACGGAGCATTAGGCACGATAGAGGGACGGAAGATAGGTGGATTTTCCGGGCGCGATCTCACAGCCACGTCTGGGAAGCGTAGAGCTCCTGTGGCGAACCCGAGGCTTCCCACCGAAGATGCGTGGTTAAAAACTAGTAGGTACTAGTTTCCGGTAACTGCGGGGCAAGGGTGGGCGTCTGATCGCGTTTCCGGTGGTAGTTCCGGCGCCTGCCCATGCCCCCTCGTATAAAGGTTTTTTCCCCCCCAAATGTCCATGGGATGCGCACACTTTGGTGTCCGAAAAAAAGCACCCGTTTGCCGCGCCGTGCCGCTGCTTTGCCGCGGTGCAAGATTATGGTGTGCTCGGCACCTCCCCCCTACCACGGGACCTCCATGGGACCTCCACGGTACGTCTGCTGGCGCAACCGTGCGTTATTTTGCCCCGGGGCAAACAGCCACGCTTCCCCCCCGCATTTTCCTTTCCGTGTGACCCAGGCCTCAGTCTGCTATTAACACGGTATGTTTGCTCCTGAATATTGCTTGTCCTATTTTCACTTATTTATCAATTTATCATTAGAGCTGATTCCATGCTTAGAGAACTTTCTGTTCCTGAATACTAAGGTGCTGGTGTGCTGTGCTACCATATAGAAATTTGCTACTCCCCCACAGTACATGGAATCATTCTCTTTGTGCTCAGAGTGGATTAACCATAAATTCATTCCGCAGCCTGTTGAGTCTTCTACACTACATTGATTTGTGTTATAAATTGCAGCCCACTGCAGATCCTATTGTGTTTAATAAAGTTGCAGCTCACTTTGATATCCTGTCCAAGTTGGCTCTTTCTTTTTCATGTCCACCTTGCAGTGAACTTGAGCACATGCAATGAACAAGTGTTCTCATGTAATGCTCTAAATGGGATGGAGGAAAATTATTCAAGTGAATATGTTCACATGTAATGGGTGCATGATATATCTTTGCGCGTTCATATAGGAGATATGTTTCTGGGACTTAATCCTTTACAAAAGAAAAAAAAGTGATCCTTCAAAGTTGAGCTCTGGATGGCTCCCTTCGGCAAGACTCCTCTAAGTGTAGGGCTACCATCAAAAGGCCTCGTTTCTCACCCCTTCTGTCCTTTTCTAGCCAATGTATTAGTAATTTTAGTAAGGTGTTCCAAATGGGAAGTCCCTTAAAGTATGCAGGACTCCATCTCTTTAGAGGATAACTCTTTAGATATTAGGATAACTATTGCCAGAGGACATTGCTGTATTCCAGAGCTCATCCTGTCTGTGTGCCTGACTGACAAGCAAGCTCTAAGGCCCCTTCTGTTCAAACATTATTTTGATCTGAGATGCATAGAAATAAATAGATGAATAAGGACAACTCTGCCCTGAAGTTATTTGTAATCTAGGGAGGAATATAATCTGCAAAATGTGCCCTCCAGTCAACCTTCAGAGGCATATGCAGAAGTATGTGAGATTTTCTGTGGTGCATCTTTTTGAGACATATAGGAGTCAGTAAAAACAAGACCTGGAGCTGACTGTGGTTCAGATCATGAGCTACTCATTGCAAAATTCAGACTTAAACTGAAGAAAATTGGGAAAACCACAAGGCCATTCAGGTTTGCCCTAGATTGCATCCCTGATGAATATACAGTAGAGGTGAAGAATATATTCAAGGGTCTGGATTTGACAGATAGAGTGCCTGAAGAACTATGGATGGAGGTTCGTGACATTGTACAGGAGGCAGCAATCACCACCATCCCAAAGAAAAAGTAATGCAAGAAAGCAAAGTGGCTTTCTGATGAGGCTTTACAAATAGCAGAGGAAAGAAGGAAAGGCAAAGGCAAAAAGGAAAGATTTACCCAACTGAATGCAGATTTCCAGAGAACAGCAAGGAGAGATAAGGAGGCCTTCCTGAATGAACAGTGCAAAGTAATAGAAGAAAACAATAGAATGGGAAGGACTAGAGATCTCTTCAAGAAAATTGGAGAAATCAAGGGAACGTTCCATGCAAAGCTGGCCATGATAAAGGACAAAAACGGTAGGGACCTAACAGAAGCAGAAGAGATTAGGAAAAGATGGCAAGAATACACAGAAGAACTATACAAGAAAGACCTCAATGTCCTTGACAAACACGACGGTATAATCACTGACCTTGAGCCAGACATCCTGGAATGTGAAGTTAAATGGGCCTTAGAAAGCATTACTAACAACAAAGCTAGTGGAGGTGATGGTATTCCAGCTGAGCTATTCAAAGTCTTAGAAGATGATGCTGTTAAAGTGCTGCACTCAATTTGCCAGCAAATTTGGAAAACGCAACAGTGGCCACAGGATTGGAAAAGATCAGTATACATTCCAATCCCAAAGAAGGGCAACGCCAAGGAATGTTCAAACTATCGCACAATTGCACTCATATCACACGCTAGCAAGGTCATGCTCAAGATCCTACAAGCTAGGCTTCAACAGTACATGGATAGAGAACTGCCAGAAGTACAAGCTGGGTTTCGAAGAGGTAGAGGAACTAGAGATCAAATTGCCAACATTCGCTGGATTATGGAGAAAGCAAGAGAGTACCAGAAAAATATCTACTTCTGCTTCATTGACTATGCTAAAGCTTTTGACTGTGTGGATCACAACAAACTATGGCAGGTCCTTAAAGAGATGGGAGTACCAGACCACCTCACATGTCTCTTGAGAAACCTAGCTCAAAGTTGGCTCATTTTGTTAATGGGATATTACCAGTAGTTGCAGCAGTTAGGAGCTTGATGACCAGGATCAATGGCAGACAGTGATGTTTGACAGTTTTTACTAGCAAAAAACATGAAGCCTATTACATTCTAACCCTTATTCTGTGTGGACTGCACTATCCCCTGGTGAGCTCAAGAGGACACATCTATAGTTCTCTGAATGTCCTCCATTCAAGTTTGCTAAGCTTTGCTGATGGGCTTGTACCAGCCTGTTCTTGGATATTCTCTGGACCCTGTGCAAAATGCAGCAGAAAGGTTGCTGCTTGATGTGGCATTAGGGCTGTCTGCTCCGTGTTGGGAAATTCCTGGGGATTGGCAGGTGGACCCTGTGGAGGGTGGGGTATAATGCCATAGAGACTGCCTTCCAAAGCAGCCATTTTCTTCAGGGACTGATCTCTGTAGTGTGGAGAACACTTGTAATTCTGGGAGATTTTCAGGCCCCACCTGGAGGTTGGTATCCCTATATGGGATACAAGGATATGCTGCTTCATTCATTTCTGGTGTTTCCAGGGCCAATACAAGGTGTTGCTTCCTTTAAAGCCCTAGAGGGCCTATTGGTTAAGTTCTTCTGCAGTGATTTTCTCCTTCAGGAGTAGGGTGGGTGACTGTCTTCTAGTGGTTCCAACCTCTTAGGAGTGCAAACAGTGGCTGTCTGCTTGTGGGCTTTTTCTGTAGCCTTCCGATGTTGTGGAGTAGTCTCCCACAGGGATTTAGAAGATCCACAGCCATTCTGTAGTTTTGGAGGGGATAGAAGAAAGACTTTTGGTTCTTCTGGATATGTGTTTTTGTGACTCCAGCTTTGAAAGGCAACTGCTTGAATGTTACTTTAAATTGATTAAAGCTGACTTTTTAAATGGCTGTTCTTTGATGTTGCCATGATGTTTTGGCTTTATTTTTGTTACATACCTTGGGTGAGTCCCAGTAGTCTGGGGGAAAGGTGAGGTTCTAAATGCTTTAAATAAATAAATACATAAATACTAGTGGCAATGCCTTCTCTGTGATGCTGCCTGGCCCCTGGAACCGTCTCATCTCAAAAATGCCCCGGGAACTAGTTGGTAGCTTTTAGGGTTGCCAGGTCCCCTCTGGTCACTGGTGGGGGATGGGGGGTAGGGTTGCCAGATCCGGATTGGGAAATTCCTGGAGATTTGGGGGTGGAGCTTGGCGAGGACAGGGACCTCATTGGGGTACACCCTCCAAAGCATCCATTTTCTCCAGGGGATCCCCAGGACCCAACTGTAGGCTGGCATGCCTAATAGCTTTAACCACCAGGTTAACATATTTTTTTCCTCAGGCATTTCTTTCTGTGTGGCTGCCCCTTTCTTTTCGAATGGGTTTGGTCTTGTATTATTTGCTGCACTGGTTTTATTCTTTCTTAGATTTGTTATTTTTTTATGCTTATGGTATTAATTCCAACTGCTGCTTATAACTGTTTTATGGATGGATGGTTTTTAGTTTTATTGTATTTACATATAGTTCTGTACACTGAAAGCTTCCTTAGGAGATGTTTTAGACTGACAGTTGCAGGGAACAAATAGCTTAAATAAGTAAATGTTCAACCAGGACTTGGACTATAGAACCAAGAAGGCAGTGTTTCAACACAGAATATGGCTTTTAAATGATATGTGTAAAATGTTACATAAACTGCATATTAATGAAGATCCAGAACAGGAGTTCAGTGTGTTTTTTTAGACTCTCCATGTTTATCCTCTGGTTACAAGTAACATATGAGCTGAACAGAACTGCTGTCAGTTCTAGCCCCACGCTGCTGTGAGCTACCAGCCTTGTCCCCAGCTCGCCGTCCACCCAGCGGTTCGAAAGCTTCAGCGAGTAGATAAAATGGGTACCACTCCTTAGAGAGGGTGGGCACACCAACCCCCCCCCCGGTGGTGGAGGTGTTAGCCGGCGAACGGAATGTTCAGCTCGTAAGATCGGAAGCCTAGAAGATCTCTTCGGCATCAAGAAGCCTGTAATGGGCCGTTCTGGCCAGGCGGTGGCAGTGTGGCGCTGTGACCCAAAGAGTCCTGGAGAAAAAAAGCTGACATCATCAAGCCAAGCTGAGTGGAGAAATGCCATCTGGAACATGTCTGAGTCTACAACTGAACATAATCCCCGTCGGCTGCGAATGTGTGCGATGTAAAGATTTATATATGTTGTCCTCCCTTACCCGTATGAATCATTGTTAGTCCCTTGTGAATGTGTAACTGTAAATCGCTCAGAGCCAGCAGCTCTGCAGGATTGAGCGATTCATAAATTGAAATATTATTATTATTATTATTATTATTATTATTATTATTATTATTATTATTATTATTATTATTATTTGTATGTATATTTGCTGGGGAGCTGCTCTATATGGCCTCCAGGATCTCTGCCCTGCTTAAAGTTCTTAGCTTTACCTCATGGTAAACAGTTTGTAATTTCACACACAAACGCTTCTGTCCCGTTTAGGAAATGGGGCTGAAGCGTTTTACCTGTCAACCGCTTCCAAGTAGTCTTCAGTTTCCTCTCCCAGTTCCGATGCGCTTTTTCCCGTCGTTTTTCGCCCGCGCGGGCGATCTCCGGCTGTTTTTTTGTTTTGAACGTTTGCTTTCGAGCACTATAACAGTATAACGGTATAATGCAACATCATCATATCAACCACATTGGAATACCTGGAGTGTTGTGTTATAGCACTATAGTGTTATAGCACTATAGTGCTATAGCGCTCTAAAGCAAACGTTAAAAATAAAGCTGGAGATCGCCCGCGATGGCGAAAAACAACGGAGAAAAAGTGGTGCAGTTTGAAATAGCAAACTGCTTCATATCCAGTTCTTTACCGGAAGGGGAAAGCCATGTGTGAAATGGCAGCCCTATACCAGTTTACTCCATGACGGATCAAAAACGACTTCAAAACGGGTTAAAAAGGATAATGTGAAATTCCTCAGTATCATTACAGTATCTGGAATGGGCATAGCTATCATTCAATGCTAGGAGACATTACTGTCTGTCTTGCACCTGTGGTGTGGAAAGCAGTAAGAGTATTGGACCAAATTACACAGCACTCATGTAGAGCATTGTTATTAAATGTTTTTTATGTTGCATAGGGATCCAGCTCCATAGATTATGTTGCACTGTGGGAGAGTCTTCCAGCACTGAAATGTTTTGGCAAATTGTAAACACCACATAGTAATTGCATGGTGGCATGATGCCTAAAGTATCATTTGAGCTATGTGTCATTTCTGTGTGCAGTTAATAGGGGTATCTAAAACTGTGTTTATCATTTATGGGCAAGGAAGGAAAAAAACCTCAATTTAAGAAAATTAAATACTGTGTAAACCTGACCTCATATAACTTAAAACAGTTGTTTCCCAATGAACATGCCTGATTTTCCCAGTACAGTTGTTCCATAAAAATATGGAGCCGCTGTGTGTTTATCAAGAAGTAATGGTTTTACAGGACTGGAAACAGCCCTATCTTTAAATGGAGATGGGTAATTTGGGCCAATTTAATTTCATCTGAAAGATCTTTGCCCTCTTCCCTTCCATACCCTGTTTTTTTGTTTTCTATAACATACAGTGATAAAATGACATATAACTTTGTTGACTAAATATAAATTTCCTTATTTAAAAGAAATGATGTTAAAACACATCTGTACTGTGTTAAAATGAAGTTTTCTGTTCATAAATGCTGTAGGCTTATATAATATTCTTATGACTTTGCTTTAAACAGAAGAATTGAATGTCATAACATTTTTATTAAATGTTATTCAATAAGCAGTGTAAGCCTCCAATACAAAGCTGTACCTGACGTTTTGTTTCTTGTTAAGTTTCTCCTCTTAACAGGGAATCTGTATGTGGGTTTCTGCTAAGATTCTTCCAGCCACTGGTCCCTTAATTCTGAACAAAAGAGCTATAAAGGTTATTCTCCAATTGAGATTGGTGCACCGCCAACTTTTGATTTTGAAATAATGGGGCATTATAGCAGAGGACTGGTGCAGGGATAATAGGGCAGGCAGACTGAAGCTATGAGCCTTGTACAGACACAGGAGTTCCTTCCCCTCCCCGCCCTGAGATTTCAGCAGATGCTCTCCCATATGCTTTGAAATGTTTCTGTACCTATAAGGCCTAGTCAGAGTTGCTAGAAATCATGTTCATTTTTGCTTTAGAAACGCTGAATGATATAATACGACAGAATGAAAACATACAAGGATTGAAGGTGAAAGGAGAGGAATACAAATTGCGGGCTTTTGCAGACGATTTGGTATTTATTTTGGAAAACCCTAAAGATTCGATTAAAGAACTACTGGATGTAATCCGAGAATATGGAAAGGTGGCAGGCCTCAAAATTAACTCATCTAAAACTAAAATGCTAACAAAAAATTGTGATCTAAATATCAAGCAAGAATTACAAGAGCTTACGGAAATGGAAATAGTAAAAAAAAGTTAGATATTTAGGTATTACAATTTCAAGCCGAACTAGCACCCTAATGGAAGATAACTATATCAAACTACTGGAAGAGATAAAAAAAGACTTAACAAAATGGAAAGAATTGCATATCTCCTTGTTAGGAAGAATAGCGACGGTAAAAATGAATCTTTTACCTAGGTTCTTATTTTTAGCGCAGACTATCCCAATACACAAAAAAATACTTTGCAGATTTGGACAAGATAATTAGGAAATTTATATGGAACACGAAAAAAGCAAGAATTAAACTAAAGTTGCTGCAAGACAGAAAGGATAGAGGTGGACTCGGTCTACCAAACTGGAAGTTATATTACCAAGCGGCGAGTCTAGGGTGGATTAAGGACTGGATAAACCTGAGAGATGAAAGATGTTTAAAATTAGAAGGGTATGAGTTATCGATGGGCTGGCGTTCGTTTGGTATGATAAGGATATATCGCACCAACATTTTAAAAATCATACTACAAGAGCAGCACTACTAAATGTTTGGAAATCAACAAAAGAGAAATTTTACACAAAGATACCAAAATGGGTCTCTCCCTTAGAAGCTTTTGTAAAGCCAACACTCTTAACTCGCTTCAATAAAGGCTGCAGTCACACACACTAAATAATCCACCTTCAATCCACTTTTAATGCACTTTCAAAGTGGATTTTGCCAGTTCACACAGTAAAAATCCAGCTGGAAAGTGCATTTAAAGTGGATTGAAAGTGGATTATTTAGTGTGTGTGACTGCAGCCAAAGAATCTTATGAAAGACTGTTGGACTCGTCAAACGATCTAAAATCAGAAAGAGAACTACAATCACAATATAATTTAAAATTATCTTGGTGGGAGCAGATACAATTAAAATCAAGGTACCAAAAAGACCTAAAAACAGGTTTTTATGAGAACAAGAATGAGCTAGACAAAATTTGGCTCTCTTCAAATGATAAAATGATCCAAAAATTATACAAAGTATTACTGGAAGAATATGTGAAAGAGGAAACAATGAAAAACAATATAGCTGCATGGACAAGGGATATAGGACACACAATCCAATCTGAAAATTGGTTAAAGATCTGGAAAAATATCAAACTAATGAGGGCAACTAGTTTTAAGGAAAATGTTTTCAAGATGTTTCACAGATGGTATTGGCCTCCGGAAAGAATAGCAAAATGTTACGCAAATTGTTCCAGCATTTGTTGGAAATGTAAAACAAGTGTTGGAACTTTTTACCATATGTGGTGGGGGTGTACAAAAATACAGAAGTATTGGAAATCTATACAGAAAGTAATACAGGAAATGATAAAAGTGAAACTTGATCTAGTGCCGGAAATATTCTTACTTAATATAATTCAAGAACATCTTAACTATAATGAAAGATGCTTAATATTGTACATAATAACTACAGCTAGGATACAATGGGTAAAATACTGGAAACAAGAGAATAACCCCAAACGAGAGGAAGTAATAGAGAAATTGATGGGAGTAGCCGAAATGGATAAATTGAGTTTATTGTTACAGGGGAAGAATGAAGAAGTTTTTGTTAAACGATGGTCGGTAATGTATAAATGGTTAGAAAACAGATAAAAGACTCTATGTATATAAATGAAACAATGGTTATGTACTTATGAAAACTAATAAATAAATTTACAAAAAAAGAGAGTTGCTAGAAATCAGTTTATGGGCTTAACACGAAACACTGGATGGTCATGTGTAGATGCATAGAAGAAGAATACACATGAATCTGCAATTGTGATGCCACCCCTTCTGTTTCTAAGTTAGTAACACTCTCCTTTGCTGCTTCCTTTTGTTTATTGCAGAATTCTAGTGACTCAAAGTGATGAAATGACTTCTGAAATGATACAATGAGACTGGAGTTCTAAAGGGGTTTCGAGTGGAATCTTTTAACATGTTAAGAAATAATGAATATTATGTTCTTGGGGGAGTCTTTGGTGTGAATTTTAGTGTAAACTGCATTGTATACTCTAAATCATGCGTGGCCAAACTTGTTTCATGTAAGAGCCACATAGACTAAATGTCAGATGCTCAAGAGCTGCAAGGTGACTTCGGAGGAAGAGGCGGGGTTGGGGGGGGGACCTGAAAGAGACATCACAGGAAGGGCTGGGTTTTGGTACAGGATATGACATCACCAGAAGGGGGGGGGCTGAGGAAGTGACATCACCTGACCTTTGCCCTGTAAGTGACATCACAGGACATGACATCACAAAGTGATGCCACATCCTTGTGAGATGCCACCCCCAAAATCTCTTTGCTCCTCCCCCAAAGTCCTCAGGTGGTAAAAACAGAAAAACAAAAGTGACAAAAACAGATATTGCTGGGATATATTGCAGTACTTTGTGAAATGGCAGAGGTACCTCAGGCAGGGTGAACAAGCCATCTTCCATGGCACTTTGGGGGTTTGGGGGAGTGACCTGAAAGTGACATCACAGTAAGGGGTGGGTTTTGGTACAGGATATGACATCACCAGAAGGGGTGGGGCTGAGGAAGTGACATCACCTGACCTTTGCCCTGTAAGTGACATCACAGGACATGACATCACAAAGTGATGCCACATCCTTGTGAGATGCCACCCCCAAAGTCTCCTTGCTCCACCCCCAAAGTCCTCAGGTGGTAAAAACAGAAAAACAAAAGTGACAAAAACAGATATTGCTGGGATATATTGCAGTACTTTGTGAAATGGCAGAGGTACCTCAGCCAGGGTGAACAAGCCATCTTCCATGGCACTTTGCTGGCTATTCTTACTAAGGAACCCTTCCTCAGCTTTCAAGGGACTCAAAGATTTCCCAAGAGGAAACAGAAATTGAAAACTATTGCACCGTATGTTACAATACTGTGTGCAATAAAAACAGGCTTAAATAACACACCCTCATTTCCCATCCTGCTCCCTTCAAATCACCAGGTTTCAAGTAGACTTAAGATACCCAGGACATGCCCACCACCTCTTCTGAGCTTTCCCACCCCCTTCACTCTCCCCAGAGGCATCCCATTTAGCATGCCATCCTAAGGACCTTTCCTGAGAGTAAGCCCCAATGACTAGACTTGCTTAGGACGGCGCTGTTAGGTACTTATACAAAGGACCCCCTGAAAACATTATCATGTTGCCCTCATTCAGCCTCATCTAGAGTCTCCAACCACATGGCCCCAGCCACAGAAAGTCAATCGGGTCACTTAAATCCACACAAAAAGGTCTGCTTTTTACCATCAATTCCAAATATTTCACACCACGGAAGGGCAGAAGGAGAAAACAATACTGACTGTCTAACAAAGTTTGAGTCCAGTGGCACTAAGACCAACAAACTTTTATTCAAGGTATTATGAGTTTGAAACCCCCCTGAAACAACACTGACCTAGATAGGCTAAGAAAGACAGAGAAAGACAAAGAGGGACAGAGAGAGAAAGAGGGGGACAGAGAGAGAGAGAGAAGGATGGGGAGGGGACAGAGAGAGAGAGACTGAGAGAGAAAAAGGGTCAGAGAGAGGGGGGGACAGAGAGAGAAACAGAAAGAAAGAGAGACAAAAAGACAGAAAGGAGGAGAGAAAGACAGAAAGAGAGACTTAAAAGCCCATGGGGGGGTGGGAGGGAAGAGAAACGCATGGCCTGGCTGGGGCCATCCTTCCTTCCCTCCCTGGCAGAGAGAATCCCCTGCAGCCCTCTCCCCATGGCGCTGGTGGTGAGAAGACCACGAAGAGCCTCTCGCTGTGGTCTGCTTAAAGGCCCAATAAGGGGAGGAGGCAATGGCGCACCCTGACCGGGGCCCTCCCAAACTTGCTTCCTCCTTCCCTGGCAGACACCATCCTCTGCAGCCAACCACCCACCCCATGAAAACAGTCCCTGCCAGCCCTGCTCTGAAGTGCCTGGGCTGCCACCCCCCAGAAAGCATCCTCCTTTGAGGCCCGGAGTGACTACGGCCTCCATAGCCGGCCAGGAAGATGTCTCCCAGCTGGCTATGAAGGCCGCAGCAGGCTGGGTGCTCCCTGCTGCCCCCCACCACCACCCTGGAAAGCATTCCCCTCGAGTCCTGGAGCAGCTGTGGCCTCCATAGCTGGCCGGCTATGAAGGTCACAACAACCTAGGTGCTGCTCCAGGCCCAGCTGAGGGCTGCTGGGAGCTGGGGGTGGGGCTTAGCTTCCAGGAAGCAAGCTCTAACTTCCCTCCCAACCCACCGGAAGTCTTAGAAAGCAGAGGGAAAAAACCTTCTGCTTTGAAAGTGGGGTGGGGGACGCAAGGCTCGGGAACCGCAACAGAGTCTAAATAATATACCGAACTGCTAGGTTGGCAGGAGCTGGAACTAGAGACGGGAGCTCACCCTGTCTTGCGGCACCCGGGTCTTGAACCACTGAACTACTGACCTTCCACAGCCTGCAGTTCAGCGTCTTAACCACTTGAGCCACCGCAGCTCCACCTAAATATACAAAATTATAATTGTTCCAAGTGTTATCTTCAATGGAATTCTCCTTTCTTTGTTAAAGGTAGCTTTCTAGAAGATGACCATAGAGGATCTTCCTGACCTTTCCACAGAAGGAAACTCATCAACAAGAAGATATCAGTATTTCATTCCAGGCTCTGAACGTTCTGTTACCTATTCTGTTTCTGCTGCACCAATGCCTTCTGAATGTGGTAAGAATATTTTGTAGCAGAGAAAAAATTGCAGAGGTTTGTTCAGAATGCTGAGTAAGGGAAGATGCTTGCAAATTAATTTCAAAGGGTTGCTGCCAGTTCTGTTTAAAAATGCTGTTTCATGAAATACAGAAAGGTTAAAACCTGCAAAGTGACAACTATTGCATCACAGCATCTAGTATACAATCACATTTAGCTTTTTGTAATTCTTTCTATCACAAGTCCATCTATTGAGATTTGAAATGCTGCATGAAATGTTTGTGCAAATATCACAGTAACCTATTGGCTAGTGCCCATAACTTTGTGTGAGAGAGCTGGGCTGCAGAGAACTGTTTCAGGACTTTCACTCAGCCACAAAGCTTGGTTAGATAACTTTGACCCAGTCACTTTCTCTTGGCCTAGGCTATCTTGCAAGATATTGTTAGGATATATTTGTCGTGAAAGCCATACATGTTCCTTGGGAGCATAATGGTGTAAGTTACTGGTGATAAATGAACTATTTTATCTCTTTGTTAAAATAATCTTTTTAAACATGTTACTGCCTTTCTTTGGAGGCTGAGCACTATCTTGCAGAACTGCCAGTAGGGAAGAATTGTGTAGAAAAGCAGTAATGGATCTGAGATCTAAATATTTTATACACCAACAAGGATATTCACTTTCATGGCAATGCTCTGCCATTTTGTAACATTTTTTATTTCTGCCATTCAAAAAATTTGTTCCTTCAAAGAAGTGTGCACTCTCTCTTAGTACAGTGCTTCTTCCCATTACAGCACAATTACTTCTCTTACAGAGATTGTTTATTTATTTATGGAAAAGAACAAGCGTCCCGTAGCACCTTAAAGACTAACAAAATGTGTGGCAGGGTATGAGCTTTCGTGGGTCACTGCTCCGATCGAAAAAAGGGAGCAGTGACTCACAAAAGCTCATACCCTGCCACACATTTTGTTAGTCTTTAAGGTGCTACTGGACTCTTGCTCTTTTGTACTTTACAGACAGACTAACATGGCTACCCCACCTTATTTATTTATGTGATTTATAGTCCTCCTTTCTTACTGGGATTTAAGGTGGATTACACAGAATAAGTCAATAGAATCAACAGGATTGGACATTCAGTAAACAGTGAAATAGGATTTGGGTTGTTGAACCAATCAGAAATCTAAAAGACAGAACTGAAGCAAGGCATAAGTGTTAACATGACACATAAAATGGTGCAGGATTGCATAATAGGATCCAACATACAACAAACTATATACAGTGGCATAGACCACAGTCCCTAATAATTTGTCCAAGTAACTTTGTGAATCATTTTGTACAGTGCTATCCTATTGCCCTCATAGAGGGTAAAGGTTTCCCATGCTCGAAAGCCAGTCGAATTCGACTCTAGGGATGCGGTGCTCATCTTCGTTTCCAAGCCGAATAGCCAGCACTGTCCAGAGACGTTTCCATGGTCATGTGGCTGGCATGACTAGATGCCAAGGTGCATGGAACGCTGTTACCTTCCCTCTATTTATCTACTTGTAATTTCTTGCTTTTGAACTGCTAGGTTGGCAGGAGTTTACAGTTCTTCGAGACCCGAGTGCCGCAAGACGAAGTGAGCTCCCGTCTCTGGCCCTCATAGAAGACCCTCTTAAATAATTCAGTTTTGCATAGTTTGCAGAAAGCCAGGAGAGCAGGAACCTTCCTGACCTCCTCAGGTAGACCATTCCACAAGGTGGAGGCCACAATGGAGATGGCACATGTACGGGCAGTTGTTGATATTGAGCATTTTCAGGTTGGTACCTGCAGAAGGCCCTGTTCAAAAGAGCAAAGCTGTCATGGCGGAGCATTGTGGAAGAGAAAGTCTTACAGATAGGAAGGTCTACGGTTTTGAAGGTTTTTGGATGTGATAGCCAATACCTTAAAGATAAAATATTGCATTGTCAAAGCATACCAATAAGAATGTTTCCTCCCCCAGATCTTGTCTTGTGATGGCAGGGCTTTTTCAGTTGTGGCACCTTGTCTGTGGACTATCCTTTCCCTTGAGATTTGCTTGGTGCTTATCCTTCTGTCTTTTAGGTGCCAGGCCAAAACATTTCTTTTTACTAAATAAGGGGCTGATCTGAGAAATATTTTATGAGGCTCATTTTATCTGCTAAACGTCTTACGATGCTTTCATGTTCTGGCTGTTTTTAATTATGGCTTTTAAAAATAGTTTTGTAAACACTTTTTATGCTGTTTTAGATTTTTTAAAAATTTTACTTTGTAAGACATCTCAGATTCCCTGAAGAGGCAGTATAGAAATGTTATAAATAACTAAGGTTAATGCGGTAAAGATTCTGTTGGATTTTCTAATATAAAGACCAAATCATCTGCGAAAGCCAATAATTTAAATTCGTCTCCTCGTGTCTTTAGACCATGTATCAACACATTATTTCTTACTGCATCGTTAATTTAATATACAGATATGGGAAGGTAGCTGGCTTAAAAATCAATACAAAAAAAGACAAAAATAATAACAAAAAACTGCCCACCTGATCGAATAAGGATGATAAAGAACATATCAGAGATGGAAATTGTAAAGACAGTCAAATACTTGGGAATAATAATATCTAACAGGAATAGCTCACTAATAGAAAATAATTACTACAAACTACTGGATGAGCTTAAGAAGGACTTGTTACGGTGGAAAGATATTCAATTGTCACTGATGTGTAGAATATCTACTATAAAAATGAATGTGCTTCCAAGGTTTCTTGGAATATACCTATATTGAAAAGACAGTTTTTTAAAAGAGCTTGAAAAAATGACTGGACAATTTATTTGGTATCCTAAAAGAGCCAGAATAAAATGGAAAATTCTACAAGACAGGAAAGAAAGGGGTGGATTTGGCCTTCCAAACTGGTATTTGTACTTTCAGGCTGCTGCACTGGAATGGATAAAAGACTAGAGGGTCATGACTTAAGCATGGGTTGGCATGCATATACATGGTACGGGAAGGATAAAGTGCATTCTAATTTTAGGCAACATGTGATAAAGGGGGACCTATTAAAGATTTGGAGTGACATTAAAGATAAATATTATATAACAACGCCGGGATGGGTATCCCCCTTAGAAGTGTTTATAAAACCTTCCCTTATTACTGAACACGACAGAGAAACCTATGAAGGTTTATTGGACAATGATAATAAATTGAAATCCAAGGAGAGACTCTGGGACACTCTTAATATTAAATTTACATGGTGGGAAACCTTGCAACTTCAATCTAGATATGCCAAAGATGCAGATGTGGGCTTCTATCCCTCTAAAACCCAACTAGACATGATCTGGCTATTGACAAGTGATAAAATGATACAGAAGCTTTATAGATTTATTTTTGAAGAATACATGCAGTATGAAATCATTAAAACAACCATGATCTCCTGGATGAGAGACATTGGACATTCTATAGATTTAGACAAATGGCTGAAAATGTGGAAAACAGTCAGATATATGAGATCCATAAGTTACAAAGAGAATATCTTAACAATTTTTCATAAATGGTACTTGATGCCCGATAGATTAGCTAAGTGCCATAAATCTGCTTCTAATAATTGTTGGAAATGCAAAGGAAATGTGGGAACTTTTTTCACATGTGGTGGCATTGTAGCAAGATTCATAGCTATTGGTTAAAGGTACAAAAATGATATCAGAAATTATGGAACAAAATATTTTTTAACACCCGAAATGACTTTGTTAAATATAATTCTGAATAGTTTTGTACAAAAAGATGTCTATTTGTTGATTTATGTTTTGACAACTGCTAGGATATTGCTGGCTAAGTTTTGGAAACTAGAAAAAACCCCAACAAGGGAGGAAATAAGGACTAAAATGCTTGAACTGATACAAATGGATAAACTAAATTTGATGTTACAAGGGAAAGACGAATCCATTCATACGATCAGATGGGCAAGAGTGTACAAATGGATAAATAACTTTTGGAAAATGTAGACTCGAATGTATATGATCTTCTATATGTAATACTGGACAAAACTGATAAATAAAACTTTAAAAAAATAACTAAGGCTGATCAAATATTCATAATCCTGCTTCTATTTATTGTTTCTCATTTTGGTTCTTCTGGGTAATGTTTAGCTTTAATGGTAGATGGTTTGAGACCCAATTTTTATGTTCACCATTGCTAAACTGAAGCTGCATAGGCTAAGGCCATGCTGGAAGCTGTGTTTTCCAAGATTTGGTTGAAAATAAAAGCTCTCTTGAAGATTTGTATTATCCCTAGTCTCATTTTCGCTCCTACAGCCTTTTAAATATACATTGATGCTGTACAGACATTTTTTGCAATAATCAGTGCAGTGTTTATTCCAGAACACTGTGTTCTAGTAAATTTATCAGAACAGTTTTCTTAAAAATGCATAAATCAATTTTAATCTCAAATTTTGTGTAATTTTACTTAATACAGAATAGCAGTGAAGCAAACATATTTAGCCATATTTAGCATCTTGATTAATGTTAGAGAAAGAAATACTCTTCTCCCTTTCTCACAATACAAGAACTCGTGAGCACTCAATGAAATTGCTGAGCAGTCAGGTTAGAAAAGATAAAAGGAAGTACTTCTTCACCCAAAGATTAACACATGGAATTCACTGCCACAGGAGGTGGTGGCAGCTACAAGTATGGATGGCTTCAAGAGGGAATTCGATAAACATATGGAGCAGAGGTCCATCAGCGGCTATTAGCCACAAGGTACAGATAGTCTGGGGCAAGTGATGCACTATATTCTTGGTGCTTGGGGGGGGCAACAGTAGGAAGGCTTCTAGTGTTCTGGCCGGACTGCGATGGACCTACTGATGGCACCTGGTATTTTTGGCCACTGTGTGACAGAATGTTGGACTGGATGGGCCATTGGCCTGATTCAACATTGGCTTCTCTTATGTTCTTATGTTCTCTTATGGTAATGGAGGTAAAGCAATACTTTGGTATTCTTATACAGCCAAGACAGAATTAACTTGGAGATAGATCAAGATGTGTTATTTATTTATTTATTTATTATTCGTATTTATACCCCGCCCTCCCAGCGAACCAGCTCAGGGCGGCTTACAGAAGTCAGTACAATGTACCTAATCAACATAAAACTTTAAAAACATTTTAAAACAGCTTAAAACAGGCGTTGTAGCAAAATAAAACAGAAGGCCAGTTGCACCTTAAAGAAGACTAACAACATTTATTCCAGCATGAGTTTTATGAGTCGTAACTTGCTTCTTCAGAGGCATTGTGACCTTGTTTTGCCTTGGCTCAGGGAGCTTCCTAGGACTTGCAGTTTCCTTACCCAGTTTCCATGGATTAATGAGTACAACCAAAAAAGGGGAGAAAAACACCAACCCTGCACGAGAAACATAACCAAAAAGGTTGAGACAAGGAAAAAGAAAGTAACATAATTATGCACGCAGTACAAATGTACAAAACACCAGTATATAATTTAATAATACAATCAGAAGTGCTAAAATATAATTTAAAAACAACAGTCCTGTCGTTCAGTGTGTAACTACCTAATCCCAATATAAAGACACATGTCTATTTACATAAATAAAGGTTTAAAAGTACATATTGTGTCCATATGCAAGAACCAATACCAAATGGGTTTCGGCATCTGGCCTTCCTCAGTGGTATAAGTCAAACTGAGCACTCCATTAATTTAACAGTAACATACTGAAAACTGCTCATGCACAGAATGGGCCTTACTCACACTAAGATGTTCACCCGGAGTAAGTAGTATCAAATTTTCCTGTGATATAACATGGGCAGCTCATCAGGATGAAAAGTATTTCCTTTGCCCATGGATCTTCTTAGGTCCAATCAGAAATGCTCAAAGCTCCAATGGAGTGCTCAGGCACAACTGGAAAAGAACCACCCAGTTGTACCTGAACACTCCATTGGGCAAAGGAAATATTTTGCATCTTGATGAGATGATGAGGACCCATTACACTTCTTTTTCAGAATGTGCTAAACAGAAGTTTTCAGGAGAGCATGTTTATAAAGGGTTTAGAACTGTGGTATAATAGAACAATTCAGGCGGATACTTGTATAAAGGAAAAAGATTATAATCTATTGCAGTGTTTGTATATATCACCTTGCTTTTACTCTATCATTTGCTTTATTTGCTTGATTTTACGACATTGTCTTCTGCTGTTGTAACCCACTTTCTGCATTTGAGTCCCTATTGGGGAGAAAGGTGTAATATAAATGAAGAATATAAAGAAAATAAATACTTATGCTATGTCATACTGTAAACAGTTTTTGTTTACTCTGTTTTCTAATTCTGTAATCCTAGTCTTATTTCATTATTTATTGGATTTCTTATTCTGTTTATTTTTGTTTTGTAATCCTCTTGAGCCTTGGCAAGAAATGTGGGCAATAGTCGAAGTAAATAAATGTATGTGAGAGCACCATTCGACTATATAGACCATCACATTGCATGAAAGTTTTCATCTTAGAGAAGTCTGACTGTCCTCTGCCTGACGGAACTCTCTACTGGAAGACATCCATGCCCTGCGGGAGCTGTTACCTTTCCACAGGGCATGCAAGGCAGAGATGTTCCGTTGGGCCTTCAGTTGAGGACAGTAGGGTTGCCAAGTCCTACCATCTTAAATACCGGGGGAGTCCTGGACCTGGTCGGGTGTTCTTGTGCGTGAGTGTTCAGGCTGGTTGCTAGAGCGTTGCACGGCGATGTGCCCAGCGTGATGATGTCACTTCCGGGCGACATCATTGTGCCGAGCACGTCAGCTAGATCTGGCCACTTTGGGGGTGGGGTTTCCCCTGCCAGCTGTATCCAGACCTGCGGGTTGGGGACCCTTTCGGCGAGAAAATCCCTGCCCCCCTGGGGGACCTGGCAACCCTAGAGGACAGTGACAGGACTTCTTTTGGCACTCTCACATAATTCCCCATCCTTTATAACTGCTCCCCCCAGAGATGATTGGGGAGTTAGGATTTCTCCACCATCTTAAATATTGTATATACACTGTTTTTATTCACTAGTACATATTGGACTGTTTTAATTTAATTTAATATTGAGCATGTATACTATCCTGTTGTAAGCTGCCCTGAGCCCTACTTTAGGGAAGGGCAGCCTAGTAAATGCAATTTAATAAATAAATAAATTATATAGTATAAAGCATCTAAACATAAAATAGTACTATGGCCTCCAATTACATTAAATTCCTGGGCTTTGAAAACCTGTTATATTTACTGATTTTGAGAACTATAACATGGCAGGTAGAAAGTTGGCCTGGCTCAGCTAAAGTTTCTTCTTCTAGTACTACTACTAATAAATTAATATCAGAAGGAAATATAAAGTAGATTCCTGATTTCAAAAGTAAATTATTTAGCAGCATATGTAACAAAGCAAAATTTTAAGATGTGATTTGACTCTAAACCAGGGGTGGCCAAAGTTTCACACATGTTGTGTGGCTCCCAGCAGGGTGGCTGGGGAAGCTAAAGGGAAGCATGCCTCCCTGATCAGTCTTCCCTTCCCCAGCCAGTGTTCCCCTCCCTGGGTTTGCTTTAGATGGGGGGGGGAGCAGAGAAAGAAAACCTTAAACTTAAAATGCATTCTTAAACCCTCCAAGCCAAACCAGCCGGTGGGGGAGAGGGGTGGTCTTGGAAGATGCATTTATTTAAAGTTGCTTTCTTCCCACCTCTCTCTCCCTCCCTCCCCCCATTTATTTGCTTTCTTTCCACTTTCTTTCCACCTCTCTCTCTCCCCCCCTTCCCATCTAAAGTTAAATATCATCAATATCTGTTTTTACCTCCTTTGGTTTTATTTTTGGCAGTCTCATTTAATGTTAATTAAAAGCAAATTTGCATATTTTTCAATAAAAATATGTGTATAATATTTGTTCATGTCTTGTGGCTCTCAAACATCTGGTGTTTATTCTATGTGGCTCTTACATTAAGCAAGTTTGGCCACCCCTGTTCTAAACCCTTTAGAAGTGATAAACAATAAACCCCAAAGTACTTGGTAGTTGCTTAAACTTGCACTCTCTGTAATGGCTTGCCATTTTAGTAGTGTGTTTGTTTTGCAAGGTTATCTTGCCTGCTCAAAAAGGTTCTTTGCTGTATATTCTCAATTTCTAGTTGACTCTATGGGAGACTAGTCTACCCAAAGCCCTTATAACACTATGACCTCTCCCCGGCTGTTGCCGTGACCGAACAGCGGCGTCACTGCCTATATATATATTTATTTGTACTGGATTCAGTTTATTTTACTGTGATGTGACTGATCAGTTCTGCTTTCTGATGGCTGACCAGTTTACACTTAAAAGTAGTCTCTTCGGGGTTTGTATGTACATAACTTCAGGATGTATTGAGGACAACTGCCCAGTATAGTTCATTTCCAAAGAGTCAGGCACCAGTGCTTATGAAAGTCAAACAGCACAGTTCTTTATTTCACAGAAAACTCAACAGGGGGATGGGATATATTTACACAGGATATTTTGATACTTTGTAGTATAAAGTACTAGTAGTATTTGTAGTTTAAAGTACTAGTACTAAAGTACTAGTATAAAGTATTTTGCCTTTACATAGGCTGTATGCTTATCACTCTCAGTTTGACTCAGATGTTCTTTAGTTCACAACACCCATCTATGATCCCACTCTCCAGTAACTGTTTTGTGGTTAACCTTTGGGCTTTATTTGCCTGGTCCCTTGAGTCTTACTGGTGCGACTACCCCAGCTCTCCAGACTCCTCCAGACCCTTAGCCCTTCATTAGCCACCTTTATCAGTTCCTTTGGAATGGTGTCTCTGGTGTTTGTGACCACTGAGGTTTTATACTGTGCACTCTCTGTTCACTCTCCTCTTTACATTAGAGGGTACCAGTGCAGAGTGCTATTCAGCCACAGTTTTCCACACAAACTGCTATCCGGCTGATTCCACTGAGCCCAGAGGCTTATGTCCTCTTCAGAGCTCTCCAGTTAGCTGAATCCTAACTTTCTTCCAACTCTCTCTGCCCAGCTGTCAGCTCTCAACTGTCAGCTGTTCACAGTTATCACTCACTGAGAGTTCCGAACCAACTGGCCCCCACTACTCTCAGTCACATGACTCTGCAGCTCCTTTGTTTACCTGCTGCTGTTCTCAAATCTTTAATTCCGTCACAGCCCTTTTAAGGGTTGCTTCTTAATTGTGAGCATTTTAAAATTACAGATGCTGATTAACAGCATTTAACTCCTTGTGTTGCCTGTTTCAATATTTATTTCAGTTATATGTTTCTGCAAGTGTGCATCTTATCTGCAACATCTGAACTTTGTTTCATTTGTTGACAAAGACATTATTCTGTGCCATGAAAATCTAGTCTGCATGCCATGTCAAACAGTAACAGGTGCTTCTTGTGTAGGTACCTCCATGTTGAAAGTACCTCTACTGGGGTGTCCTTATCAGCTGTGCTGTTTGTTTTCCTACTGTCATGCTTACAGTCAGATTTGTTTAGTAGGAATTTGTAGCTACAGTTTCCCTACAGACTGCTTTGTCAGCCTTTATGCCTCATTTTATCTACCATCCCTTCTCTTTAAGCCATGGAAACTAACAATAGGGAGGTGCTGTCAAGTTCAACTGACTCATGGCGACCCCAATGGGGTTTTCAAGGTGAGATGAGCAGAGGTCTTTTTGCCATTGTCTTCCTCTTCATAGCAATTCAGATCTTCAGTGGTGTCTCATCCAAGTATTAACTATAGCCAACCCTGCTTAGCTTCCACGCTCTGACAAGCTCAGGCTAGGCTGCCCCATTTTGAGAAACTGCCTTATCGTAAGCTGGGATCTCCTGCAAAGTTCTTCATTCTTTCATCCTCAAGTATCTTAAGTGTTTGTGCTGGGAAGAAGGCAGTTGTCAAAGCTAATTATTTAATTAGGAACGTCATCCCTCAGTAAACAGGGGTGAGGATGCTTGGTTTTCAAACTTTAATAGCACTTCTGATGACTGACCTAACCGTGGAGATAGTAAAAATGTTTAATTGTGCCATAAATAAACCTAGTTCAATTATACAGCTCTTTTAGTGCCCAATGAATTGATCTGTTTGTCCACTCCAACAGCTTGCATACATCAATAGTTTTATTTAAACTACCTCTTTAAATCCCTCTAGCTGCATATGTCCATGAACAAAGATGTGGGGGCCTGCTACTGTTGATTCCCTGGCAAGTTTCTATATTGTGAATAACTTAAAAAGTGCTGAAAATGTTTGCAAGTCAGTCTGATTTTGCTGACTCAATGCTCTGAGGATTTCTGATGATAATAACTCTGGGTTATATAACTGTACTTGTGTGTGTGAGAGAGAGTGAGTGAGTGAGAGAGAGAGAGTCTCCCCTCTCTCCCACTGCTGTAGCTCAGCTTTCCAGAGTTGTTGTGTTCCTCTTCAACAGAACATCTAGGAGTTTCATAGATAGAGCTCTGAAGGCCACATTACACAATATAATGTAGAATCCAGTATACTGTTCTCCTAACTTAGTGAAGAGCAGCAACTTGAGGTTGCAATTAGGAGTGAAGAAAAGGGAGGGAGCTATAGGGATGGGTGCTAGTTGCTTCCCTGGTGGATGTTTTTTTCCTGTCAAAATTGCCACCTCCTCGGACCTCCGGTTTCGGTGATCGCCATGGCAGTTGCTTTCTCCTGGACTTCCGGGAGAAGCCTGCCAGCGCCCACTGCTGGGAGGGGGCGCAATCGTCCATGCCACCCCAGGAGCTTGCGTGTTGGGCTCCAAGCCATGGGGTGCTAGAGAGCTCCCCTCCGGTGAGACAAGCCGGCGAGGGGGGGCTACTCCAAGCCCCGACAGTCCAGCTGTGGAGCGTCCCATATGGGAACAAGATCAGCACACCGGAGCAAGCGTTTGGAGATCAAGCAATTTTAGACACAAGCGAACAATCATTGAAAATGTGAGTTTTAAGTACAAGTGAGAACAATGAAAAACCGCACGGCCCTCCCGAAAGAAAACGAGGGGGAGGACAGGACTCTCCCCCGCTAAGAACTGTTTACAAGTGATTTTAAGCCATAAAAGGGGGGCACTATAAAAAGCAAATGGACAAAAATAAAGAGACTGTAAGAGCTTACCGCGTGATATAAGAACTTCCAGAGACTTTGACAAACTTTTAATAAAAGTAAACAACTCTCAAACATGGTGCCGCCTCTGAAGAACCAGCGAGACAAACAAGCGAAAGCAAAGCTTCTTCCGGGAAGTTCCAGCCCTGCGAGTTGTGTGTCTAAGACAGGACTCAACTGCAGAACTTTAAAGGTTGTTGTCAGAAGCACTTCGCCGTCTACTGGAGAAAATTATGGCAATTGACAATAAGCTCGATACACAACAAGCACAAATGGCTGCGAATACATAGAAAATAAAAAAAACGGAGCAAGAACTTAAACAGATTGATACCAAATCAAAAAAGATAAATCAAAAACTACAGACATTGAGGGGGGAAATGCCAAATCGAAGAGTCTCGACTATTACAGCTGCAAATGGAAAGGGCAAGCTATGTCTTGAGACTTCAAGGTGTCCAAGAAGAGAAAGGAGAGAATCTGAGACAGATTGTTGGTGATGTATTAGCTCCCTTGGCAGAGATGACATCGGATCAACTTCAAAGCAAAATTGATACGGTCCATAGATCGTATACAGAATTTATCAGAAAGAATAATCAGAAAGATTAAGATTCTCCCGAAGAAAAGTGAGAGATCAACTATTGAAAGCATCTAATGGAGCAACCTTGAAGGTAAAAGACAAAGACATAAGAGTTTTGAAAGACATTCCATTTGAGATAAGAAGAAAAAAAAGGAAATATAGGCCCCTGCCACACGGCAGGGAAAACACCGGTGAAAGTGCGGCTAATTAGAGCCACACCAAAATAGAGACGCTGCAGGCGGGATCCCATGGATTCCGTGAGCCGTGCGCCGTAGCTCCCCAGCACGATCAGATGCCAGGGAGGAAGAGACGAGTGGGAGGGGGAGGCTGCCAAACCGCGCATGCTCGAGCATGCGCAGTTCGGCCGGGGGCCGGGGATGCGCCGGCGATCCCACGGCCACACTTGCCGCGGTTTCGATTGAACCACCCGGTTAGGTGGTTGTTTGTTGGTGCGCTTTTTCGGCGGAAGGGACGGATGGGGGACGGGCGCAGCACGATTCCCAGATGTTGCTGTGGGATCGTGCCCGTTTGCTGCGGCCCTGATCCGTCCCTCTCCCGGCCCAAAACCCCTCGTGTGAACAGGGCCATAGAGACTTGGTTTTATTTCTACAAAATCACAATGTCTCCTACAGATGGTTAACACACGAGGGATTAATCTTTAGATATGCAAATGGAAAAGAAAGGATTGACTCTGTTGAAAAGACTTGTGAGTTTTTGCGTCAACACAGCAGTCCAGCAGGAGAAGGTGCGACCGAAGACACAAAAGGAGAGTGAAGAAGAAGGAGAGGCTGGATCTTCTGAGGAAGAAGACTTTGACTCTAAATTGGGGGCTGCCACCCCCAAACAAAGCTATCAGTTGAGACACAGAAAGGGGGGGGAATAGATTGTTAATGTACTCTGAAGTATCTAAAATAAGTATATTGTATATGTTTTTACAGTCTTTTTATGAAACTAGAATTGTTGATGAATATCTAAATATTTAAATAGATAGATGATCATTTTCAACGAAAGAACTTGTGTATAAGCTTAAAGGTAATTTTGTAAATGTATGTATGATCACCATCTCTTGGGTTTTTAAAGGGTTTTCTGTACTTTCTCCCATAGACTGTAGTTTCCCTTTCCTAATTTTCTATTTGTAGTTATTAGAAAAGCAATAAAAAAATCTCCTTCGGGGGGCTAAAAAATAAATAAAAAATTGCCACCTCCTCCAACTGCTTTTTTCCCTTGCAGGTAAATATATATATCTTTAATTTGGGGTAGGGTAGGGAAGCAGCTTGGGGAATTATTTTGAGAGAAGCAGCAGCTGGCATTGAGAAGGTTAAGCACATGTGCTGCTCCTGACCACAGCATCAAGCAAAGTTGTATAGAATGCTACTTAGCCTGTAGTTGGATCTTGAATTCCGTCCTTGTCACAGATACTTTTGTATAGTGCAGGGGTCCCCAACCTGGTGCTCGTGGTTGCCATGGTTCCCACAGACACAATTTTGGTGCCCAAGTGTTTTTAGAAAGTGGGTGGGGCCATGTGGGGTGTTTGCCCATGGCATCTTATAGGCTATGCCAATTTTTTTTTTAATGTTGCTTTGGCAGCAGCTGCCACCACAGCACAAGAAGTAAGCTGGAACAGCCATTTTGTCCTGCAGCAGCTATTTTGTAGCAGCCATTTTGTGGCTGTGCCCACCATGCCATGTCAGAATTCCAAAAGTTCTCACAGGCTCAAAAGTTGGGGACTCCTGGTATGGTATGTACAGGCATATTCACAAATGTGTTGGGAATAGCTTGTTTCCATTGAACCCTCTTTCAGAAATAAAATCTTCCCTTTTTGCCTCCACAGAGTTCTCGTTTTTTGATCCCAACGATGCAGCATGCCAGCAAATTCTTTTCAACCCCAAAACATCAGTGTCTGAACTATTTGCTATCTTAAGACAGTGGGTCCCTCAAGTTCAACAGAACATTCATATCATTGGTAATGAGGTGAGGAATTTAAGTTCTTCAGTACATTTTCTGTTCTGACTTGGCATAAACAGCTACTAACTATTTTTGGGTATGGGTGTTACTGTCTCAGCCTAGGGTTGCCAAATCGGGCCGGGGGGCGGGGAACCCCCCGCTTCCGCGGCCCGATTTCCGGCGCAGGGGAATTCCGGCCCGGGGGGAACCCCGCCCCCCAAGCTGCAGCACCGGAGGGGACGCAGCCACGTTGCCGACGAGCTCAGCCGACGAGCTCAGCCACGCCCCCAACGTCAGCACGTCGCCCGTCACTTCCGGCGACGTGCTGTCCGACTCCCGGATTGCGGCGACGCTCCCCCGCCGCGGGGGGAAGAAGATTTGGCAACCCTATCTCAGCCGCTTTGTAGACTAGAAACGTGGCTTTTGTTAAAATCTTGCAGTGCAATCCTAAGGAAAGCTACACCCTTCTAAAGTTACTGACTTCAGTGGGTTTAGAAGGGCATAACTCTCTTTACAATTGCACTCTTGGCTTTATGGCAAGAGCCAGACAGCTCTACAAAATGCACTGAGGCAGCATATAGCCCATGAGCTAGTATGTTTTCCACTTTAGAATGAGTTAGGGAATCCTTCCATTCCTGTTTTCCTAGTAACTTTGTAATTTTGCCAAACATGAAAAGCCAGATCTTCTCTCTTTTTATGGTGTACCTGGAAATATAATATTGTCAGTACATTTCACCTACAGTAATATTTTTGCTAAATGTCAAGGACCTGAGTAACAAATTAAGCTTGATAAAAAATTTTAGTACCTTTTTCAATTTACACAGATCTGGCAGTAGAAGAGTTTGTACTAGTAGGAAGAGAGAGCTGTAAAATTATAATTAGTTCACGCCACTGATGAATTTAAGGCACTTGCTGTTTTTTTTATTCCTGTGCAAGTGTAACCAAATTGCTCAGGTCATGGCCTAAAGATAATTGCTGGGCTTCAGTGCAATAGCAATACTCTTACATACCTGATATTAAGGCATATTTATCATCTGTTTGTTTCAGAGTCCAATACTGTCTTATTGTCTTTTCTGCAGATCATTAAGAGAGGTTGCAATGTGAATGACAGAGATGGCTTGACTGACATGACTCTTCTGCATTACACGTGCAAGTCAGGGGCTCATGGTATTGGTGAGTGAAGAAGCTGGAGTTTACTAGTGGTTGTTTTTATGACAGGGGTGGTGGTTGTCCTTTCCA
>NW_015168119.1:72452-83965 GCF_001447785.1 Gekko japonicus
GGAGGGGCTGCATCTGTGCAGTTCCCTATGCCCCTAGGGAGCAGCCGTTTCAAATAACTGATCTTTGAGAGCATGTGCACTTCCAGTGTTTAATCTCTGGGAATCTTTGCGTGTCTGCAGGGTCATTCCAGTCCTCCTCAGCGGTGGTACCATCACTGTAGTCAGGCACCACTGAACTTAGTAGTGACTTTGTGGGCTGGGGTGGGAATGGGGGAAAGGACAGGTGTTGACTCTCCAGGTCTGCTAAGAGGAGCTGCTCCTGAAAGAGACTCTGCCAGACCAGCTCCTCTCAATGTTTTAGCCATATGTTTGTCAGAATGCTGCCTTCCATGTGTCACTTTGACTGTAGCATCTTCTCCTAGTGGCACAGAGTAAATCCAGTGCAGATGATATAAATTAAATTAGATTAGGCCCCGGTCACACGTGCCAGATAACGCGGGGGGGGGGAGGTGTGGCTGTTTGCGCCATCGCAATTTGGTCTGCCCCGAGGTGATCAGACGCGACGGCGGTGTACTGGGTTTCTTCCCATGGGCGCGTATTTCCGACGCGCTCCAACGAGGAAGCACAGAGGCAAAAGGAGCACGCTGGAGCGATCACACAGAGCAAGTCCGTCTGCAGCCCGTCGCAAACCATTTGAGAGTGGACTTCCACAGGTACTTTTTAACTCCGCTTCTTTGGCTGATTGCTACGGGTTGCCAACGGGTGCGGGACGCTGGCCAGATGTGTCCGTTTGATCGCGCCAGTAAAATCCAGCTGGCATTTGTGAGTATCCCGTGGCAAATTCTGCATATGATCGGGGCCTTGTTTAATTCATTTGTACCCTGCCTTTCCCGGCAATGGAGACCCAAAGTGGCTTACATCATTCTCCTCTCCATTTTATCCTCACAACAACCCTGTGAGGTAGGTGAGGCTGAGAGAGTGTTACTGGCCCAAAGGTCACCCAGAAACCTTTCATGGCACAAACAGAGATTTGAACCTGAGTCTCCCAGATACTAGTCTGACACTCTTAACCACTACACCACACACAAAGGAAGCTTAATATCTTGTTATGATTTAAGTAAACATGGTTGCTCAGAGGGTACTTCCTAAAATAATCTGCTTCTTAAAAATAAGGGCTTTATCCCTGGTGCTTGTCTCCATACTCTGACATCACAGGACATTCCTGCAGGTGTGTTTCATGACCTACTTAATTCAAAGCATTCACATTTACTTTGCACTAGTCCTATTCTAGCTAACAGGTATTATCACTATTGGCAGGAATGTCCTGGTCAGATGTGCTTTGATGGACAAATCACTAAACAACCTGCTGTGCCATGGCTTAGTTGGGTCCAAAAAAGTTATTGATGTGACTGCTGTTCTAGCATAGGCACAGGTTTGGGAGCATTGCTCTGTTTAGTCAATTTGCACTCTACCATTTGTGTTGTAAGAAATGCAAAAGAATTTGCAGACCCCTCTCTTATCTTCTGCTGTTTTGGGACAGTTCAGCAAACCAAAGCTTTAAAAGTACTTGACACATTACAAAATTCCCATAAGGAAGGCATATCCCTGTGGAAATGAATCTAAAATCTGCTTATTGTCTGAAAAAATATGATGATGACGTGTAATTTTCTTGCAAGTCTGTGCTGCAAAGCTTCAATTCATTTGAGGTTATCAGAGGTTTCAGTTTCGCAGGGAGTAGCTTTCTATCTAGTCCTAAGAACTATCTTATGATGAAACATCCTGTTTTGTTTGGCTTCATGATTGTTGCTATAAACTTGCTAATGTCTTTTGGATGTGTGCTCCATTCTCAGATGTGTTGTAATACCCTATTTGATACCCAGAAACCAAGATATACAATGCCTTTTAAAATATCTGCTTTGCAGGTGATGTTGAGACTGCTGCCAAATTTGCTTCACAGCTTATTGATTTGGGTGCAGATATCAGTCTGAGAAGCCGTTGGACAAATATGAATGCATTGCACTATGCTGCTTACTTTGATGTTCCAGAGCTTATTAATGTTATTTTGAAAACTGCAAAGCCCAAAGGTAAATATCATTGAATGTAACAGCCATAGATGCTGCGTTTTGCATACACAGGCTGCTGGAGAAAATGGCAGCCCCGTATCAGTTTGCTTCCTTCCTGTCTAAAGAGTATAGTGAAACTTGTTCATGTTTTGATATCCTTCTGCTGTGCATTTTTTCTCCATTCCTTCTCCACATAATTGGCTGCCACTGTTGGGTGCTGCAGAGAACGCAAACAAATCTTGATGGTATCAAGACATAAGTATGTTTCACCGCATGTTTTAATGGTGCAAACACAGCAAATTAGTTCTGTCCATATGTTTTTAAAATATATTTGTAGCTAGATGGATATTTAGAGTTCACATATCACATTTGAATGTCATAGATTCAGATCTTTTAAGAACATGAGTATGCATTCAGTGCAAGAACTGGATTTTGGATTCTAACCACTACACACAAAATACATTGGATTAGATCCAAAATTACACCAACATTGCAGTGTGAAGGATGCAATTTTTCATCTGCTTCCCCTTTTCCAGTGGCCTCCTGTGCCCCTTGAAATGCTGCTGTTGAACACACATGAACACATGAAGCTGCCTTATACTGAATCAGACCATTGATCCATCAACATTCAGTATCATCTACTCAGACTGGCAGCACCTCAGGGTCTCAGGCAGAGGTATTTCTACTATAATATACGAACAAGACTTGTTGTCCGAATTTAGAATTTGTTAGCCCTTGTGCTGTTAAAACTTGTTAGCCTATGTGCTTTACGGATGTTGGATAAGATTGATATCACAGCTAAACACAATAAGACAACCAGAGAACTGAATTTGGTTGGAAAAGAGTTGTCTCGAAACGAACAACCACTCGAGATGTTCGTATATTATTGTACTGCTTTGAATTGCTGGTCCCCCTTGTATATATAGAGGTATTTCTACTGCCAGATCTTTTAACTGGAGATGCCAGGGATTGAACTTGGGAGTGGACCTTCTGCATGCCAGGGTCAGGGGCTCCTGTAAATGGGATGCCATACAGCTTGGGGGCTTCAGTGATGAGGCTGACTTGGCAGGAACACCCCCCCCCTTCCTTTTCTGCAAACAGCATAATATTGGTCATGTTCGTGGAAGGAATCTCCTTCAGTCTCTCTTCAGGTTCCCTCCGCACTGCAGCCAAGTGCTACATGGCACTGTTTCCTTGAGAGGTCCTCTGTTTTTTGACGCTGGCACATTGGCAGGTTCGGGAGGCTGCTCAGGGATAGTGAAGTAAAGGAAAAATTGTTAATGTAGAGTTGCTAGTTTTGCCCCATTATGTCCCCCCCCCTTAAAATCACTTTTGCTAATCTAAATTTGTGTAATTCAATAGGGATTAGTAATATGCCAGGTCAATTTCAAGCATTCAGTTCAGAACTCCAATTTACAAAAATGTCTTTTCATTTAGCAGTTTATATTCTGTTCTATTACAATTGAGGTACATAACCTGCAGTTCATAAAAATAGCCTCATACAAGTTATAGCTCAATAAATACATGTTATAAGTTCTTCAATGCTAATATTCTTCAGTTATCTGTCTGAATGGAGATGCTGGGGTACACTGAATCAGTCTGTTGGATGTCGTTGTTAATAAGCTTATGGGGAATTTTATTTGGTTGAAGAATAAATATGAGAGAGCTGAAGACCTTGTAAATTGCTAATGGGGCATTTGGGGAAAGGGAAAAGAGGGAAAATGTGTGCTGGGGTTCTTCGCATCCTGGAGTGCTGGTTATGTAATGTAAGAGTGGAGAAACAAAGACAAATTTGTACTGCCTATTTTCTGACCCTTGATTCCTTTCATAGTTGGGCAGTGACTCTGTTCTGAAGACTGTAGGAAAGCTTGAAGCATTTCTCTGTGCTTCTTTTTTCTTGCCCTTTAGTTCAAGTGCTGTTAGGATTTCTCAGGAAGTGTCTAAGGCTGAAACTATTTGTTACATACAATATAGAGAAGCTGCTAAAAAAAGGGCATCCCTGTGTTTAATTCTCTCTCATGATATATAGTAGCACTTAGCCTGGTTCAGCTCCCACAGTGTTGGCTGGTGGGGAAAATGCAAGGCTGGAGTGAGGAGAACTTGACACTAATTTTTTTGGCAGCATCTCTGTGTCACACATAATGTGTAGTCCCAAAGATAAATGAATACATCTCTGTGTCATGGTCTAATCGTGCTCCAGTCATCTTTCTCCTGTCCTTGACATGTTCTTTCCCAAACCTGCATTTCTCTGACCTTTTGGGGAAGAACGTAGTCCAAGTACCTTATCAGACAGTCTGGACAGGAAGGTCCAAACTGGCACCATTGTCCTTCCCTCAGACTCTTGCAACTGGCATTTTGTTTAACATAGGAGGCCCTTTTTGGAGCTTTTTTTTTTAAAAAAAACCCACCCAATTGCTAGATTGCTATAGCATTATGATGATATATTGCCACCGTCTCCTAGTTCCTCTGAATCCCCAGCTTTCATTACCCCCCCCCAAAAAAACCCCTCAGGCTCTGGTCCTTTTTGTTGCAGATATAAGGGGGGAAGTGCACCTAACAAAGAGGACTAGCTATTTAGTATTTTAAAAAATGAAAGCTGGGAATTCAGAGGAGCTAGTAGATTATATAATTAGATCATTAAAACGTTATTGTTCTATATCAATCTTGTAATTGCTGATTTTCTTTTTTAAAAAACCCTTGAAAATAACCTTCTGGTATCATGGGTGAAAATGGTGGCCACAGCAAGCTGAGGAAAAGAAAGTGCAGGAGAAGCCGCTGTATGTATGCTCCATCGCTGCTGTTAATGCAGAAACATTAGCACTGGCAATGAGAGGTACACAAAGAACTGTTGTTGTTTTGAAGCAGCCAGAGAAAAGTCATCAAGTGATCAGTGCAAAAGGCAACTTATTGAGCTGTCAGGAGAATTCCTTTATCTTGCTTTATTAAAATGATAGTACACTACAAGAACTAGCTAGTATTATACTTGCCATTTCTCTTTCCAAGCAAAAGCTGTCCACCTGGTTAAGCAAAAGACACTGATCCAGGGACTGCCACTGTGTGTAGTTTCTGTGCTTGCAGGGTAGACAGTTATGCTGTATATATTTCATAAGCAGAGGGGTGCTGGTCGTTGTGAGAAGGACTTTAAGGATTCTGTGTCTTCCACTGTTGGGGAAGTGGGAGGAGAAGTCAGGACCCTGCCTCCCCCACCAGGACTGTGAGACACTAACAGCATGAAAGGGCAACTAGAATGATAAAAGGGTTGGAACACTTTCCCTATGAAGAAAGGTTAAAGTGCTTGGGGCTCTTTAGCTTGGAGAAATGACGGCTGAGGGGTGACATGATTGAGGTTCATAAGATTATGCATGGGATACAGCAGGTAGAGAAAGAGGTACTTTTCTCCCTTTCTCACAATACAAGAACTCATGGGCACTCCATGAAATTGCTGAGCAGTCGGGTTAGAACAGATAGAAGGAACTACTTCTTTACCCAAAGAGTGATTAACACATGGAATTCACTGCCACAGGAGGTGGTGGCAGCTACAAGCATGGATGGCTTCAAGAGGGAATTAGATAAACATATGGAGCAGAGGTCCATCAGTGGCTATTAGCCACAAGGTGTAGATAGGAACTCTCAGTCTGGGGCAAGTGATGCACTGTATTCATGGTGCTTGGGGGGTGGGCAGTGGGAGGGCAGTGGGAGGGCTTCTAATGTCCTGACCCCACCGACGGACCTCCTGATGGCACCTGGTATTTTTTGCCACTGTGTGACAGAGTGTTGGACTGGGTGGGCCATTGGCCTGATCCAACATTGGCTTCTCTTATGTTCTTATGTTCATGAATTGAACATGTAGTTGTAGTCAAATAGCACTGGACTACTGCACCTGAACCCTAGCTGCTGAATGCTTTATATATTGTAATCTCTTGTGCTCCTAGTAAGATGAATTGCTGTGCTGAAACTTATTTGTTAAAGTGTGCACTTATCATTGGCTGAATCAGGGTGCCAGTCAAAAGGCTGGACCAGCAATGTGTTTTTGCTGAAACCAACCAGTCACATTCCATTGCCACATACAATTTGCTCTCAGGCATTATGATCTGTAGTAACATGTTACCTCTGATGCTAAACACTTTGCCTCCAACTTGTTGGATGCACACTCCCTTGGTAGATGTGCTTTGGGAAAGGGAAGGGCTTTATGTAACCTTGAAAGTGGAAGCTTGTTTGCTTGACTGCCTGAAGGCTGAAACTCTGAAACAACTTGCTGTAGTCTGTTTAATCGGGATCATGCCTATAATTCAGTATTTCTAGGGATTTGATCTACAAACAGAATGATCTTTAATTTTTCGTTGATGCAATCTGATTTTGCATAAAAGTTAAGGTGCTCACAAGTCAGGAGTTGTGAGTCTTAGGCTCACTAAATGATCATGTCTGAGTCTCATAATCCACATGACTGGGCATATCATGCAGTCATATTGGTTTCCAATTGTAGTTGTGAGTACTGATGTTCAGTATGCAAAGAGCTGAAGGGTTGCTTCAAGTCCCTGTTTTTTTCAGTGCAAAGTGATACTTGACCAGGTGGTGGGGGCAGCAAAGTAACTTGATCACCCGCACTGTAAAGTCGAGACTTGAGTACATAATAAACTGCATACTGATAAGCCACACTACAGTCTTTTTCAGTATTAACTGAATTGGTTTTAAGAAAGACAGTTGGCATATGCTTTCTTGGAAGAAACATGTTCTGAAGCATAAGAGCATAAGAAGAGCCCTGCCAGATGAGACCAGTGGTCCCTCTAGTCCAGCATCCTGTCTCACACAGCTGCCAACCAGTTGCCCTGGAGGGCCAGTGAACAGGACATAGAGGCCAAGACCTTCCCCCTGATGTTGACTCCTAGCACTGGCTTTCAGAGATTTACTGCCTCTGAATTTGGAGATTACCTTTGCTCACAATAGCTAGTAGACAGTGGTGAACTTATCCTCCATGAATCTGTCTGACCTCTTTTAAAAACCATCAGGTTAAGTAATTTGAAAGCAGCCTTTTAAAGGTTTTTCAAAACAGTGAATCTAAATATTGCCTAACATAAACTAGCATGTTGTGTTTTTTATCTTTTTATTTATATTAGCTCAAGTAGCTGTGAGCTCAAATATAAACCAATTAGATGCTATTAATTGTGGTTAGCATTTGGATTAAGGACAAAAAATGCAAAAAAAACCTTGCACTTGTCCATTATCCTGTGTGCTTGATTCTTAATTGCAGATGTGGATGCTACCTGCAGTGACTTTGATTTTGGAACAGCTTTGCATATTGCTGCCTTCAACTGTTGCACAGGAGCTGTAAAGTGTTTATTGGAACATGGAGCCAACCCTGCCTTTAGGGTAAGATTTTGATTTGTCTGTAACTATTTCACTGTATCTCCCAGAGAATAACCAAAAGATGTCTGAATTTCCATTAATATAGGAAAAAGAAGTCTTTGCATCTCTGTGTGTCTAGTAGACCTGTTATCCTGTCTTTAGCTATAAATGGAAACACAATTCATATTTGTTAATATGAGCATCAAATTTGGTTGTGGATCAGACGGTCCAAAAACCAACTCCAGCATTTGCAGCTAAACGAGTCTTGGGAAAGACCTTTCTATTTCTGGCACACTGGAAAACTGCTGTTGCTTAGAATAAACAATGCTAAACTAAGTGGACCAGTAGAACAAAGTCCGGTGGCACTTTTAAGAACAACAAAATTTTATTCAGGGTATAAGCTTTTGTGTGCAAGGAAGGACCCTTTTTCAGATACCTTGAATAAAATTTTGTTGGTCTTAAAGGTGCCCCACTGGACTCAGACTTTGTTCTGCTGCTTCAGACCAACACAGCTACCCCACCAGAATCTAAATGGACCAGTAGCTTGACTTGTTATAAGGCAGCTTCATAGATTTGTATATATGTTTCTTTTTTTAAATAGTATTTATGTGCTGCCTCGTGAACATAAGGTTCTCAAGGAAGTGTATGAAAAACCAACAAATTGCAGTGATTCAGTAACATAGCAGTGACAGCTTTAAAACAATAAAATGGCAGCAGTTGCATTTTAAAAGTATTTCAGTGTTGGCAGCAATCAGAAATTAGAATGTTAATTTGGCAGTGATTAAACTGAAGCAAAGAAAAATGGGAGCAAAGCCAGCAACTTGTACCAAAAAACTATTCTCTAAAAGCCCGGGAGAATAATAGCATATGTATCTGGTGAATGAAACCTGTGAGAGATGATGCCAGGGGTGTGTTAGAAGGGAAAAGAGTCACACAAACTAAGTAGAAGAAAAAGAAGAAGAGATTGGATTTATACCCCGCCCTTCACTACCCAAAGGTGTCTCAGAGCAGCTTACAAACTCCTTTCCCTTCCCCTCCCCACAACAGACACCCTGTGAGGTAGGCGGGGCTCAGAGAGCTCTTGACAGAAATTGCCCTTTTTCAAGGACAGCTCTTATCAGAACTACAGCTTGCCCAAGGCCATCCAGCCAGGTGCAAGTGGAGGAGCTAAGAAAAGGCCATATTCCTTGTGGCCATTCATATGGGAGTGTGTGGTTCTGATGATACCCATATCTTAGTATGTTTTAGGACTTTTAAGGTAAGCCTGGAACTGAATTGGCTTCTTCAGTATTGGTGAAATACGTCCTTGGGCATTTGTACCACTCACCATCTTTCATTCTCCACCAATAAAAGTTTCTGAGGAGACTTCATTGCATTGCAGTAATTTAAATTTGTGATCGTGGCAAGGATTAACAGTGCCTTGTCTGCCCATCCCTTGAAGGAAACACCACACAAGTTATGGGTTAAACTGGGAATTTTATTTATACATAAGCTGATCAGCACCATCTCATTAACACATTAAAGCATAGGTTGCGTTGTGCTTGCAAAGCAAGCCTCTTATTGGGAAACCCACCCCGGCTTAGAGCCAGGCTTTTGGTGAACCGGAAACCATTTAATCAGGTTCCTGAAAATTTAAAACCCGCTTTTAAGTGTTTGAGTAGAAAACAGTTTCAGCCTTGGTCCCTGGTTCTTTTAAGGTTGGTTATTAGCACAAATATGCTACTAACTATGTTTTTAATTGTGTTGACATTTCATCCACCAGCACTGGATGTTGTAGTTCACTACGGGGGTTGATTGATTGATTGAGTGTTCTTCATCAGCTCTTCCAGTGGTCTGAGGCTTGCGAAGACCACAGGGTGTGGTGATGTCTGGGCACGGGATTCCGGTGCTCCTGGGGAGGGGAAAGTACAGCGGTGGGACCAGGCAGGGAGCCAAGGGAAGGAGGCAGAGAAACAGAACGGCTCAGCCCCCTTCCAGACTGTGTCCCATCTGAAGGGATGTTGGCAGCGGGGCTAGGACGATCAAACTCCCTCCAACATTGGCATTGTGTAATGCCAGGTCTATAAATAATAAGACCATGGTCCTTTAGGACTTTCTGCAAGAGCAGAATGTAGACCTGGCGTGTGTGACCGAGACCTGGGTGTGGGAAGGGGAGACAGTAGCTCTCTCCCAACTTGCCTCTCCTGGGTTTCTTGATCCTTCACGAATCATGGACTAGGGGGTGGGGGGAAGTGGCTCTATTCATCAGGGAGGCTTACTCCTTCAGGGTGCTCCTGCCGCCAAAGATCACGGGCATTGAGTGTGCCGGCCTGGTGTGAGAGTCCGGGGAGAGTTTGGCAATTTGGCTGGTGTACCAACCGCCTAACGCACCAGCCAATAGCCTGTCGTCCCTGATGGAGGCAGTATCAGGCTGGGCATTGGAACACCCTAGACTGATCGTCCTGGGTGATTTCAATGTCCATGCCGATGACGCGGCCTCCACTCAGGCAACAGATCTGGTGTCATCCATGGCGGCACTAGGACTCTCCCAATATGTAACAACCCCCATTCACCGAGCTGGGCGCACGCTCGATTTGATTTTCGTGACGGAGGTAACAGTGGACCGGGTTACTGCTTCAGCAGTCCCATGGTTAGAGCCTCATGCCCTGAGGGCCCGTCTGAATGTTCCACCCCGACCCTGTGTAGGCAGCGAGTGTATTGTAACTCACCCGTGGAGCCAGATGGACCCAGTGCGGCTTGTTGGATGAGCTTGTAGAGGACTGGCATAGCTGACTCTCTGCAGCCATCGACAAGATTGCTCCCCGGCACCCTCTGTGCTCTCGCTCTAGGCTCGCTCCCTGGTTTACCCAGGAGTTGCGGCTTATGAAGCGAGAGCTGAGACGACTAGAGAGACGGTGGCGCTGCGCTTGAGACAAAGCCACAAGAGCATCTTATAGGATGTTTGTGAGATCCTATGAGATGGCAGTCAAAGCTGTGAAGAGAGAGTACTATGTGGCCACGATTGCATCTGCGAGCTCATGCCCAGCCTAATTATTTAGAACGATTCGGTCTACAGCTGTTCTGCCACAGGGCAGACGAAATGCTAGGGAATTGAATATAGGCTGTGAGGCATTTGCGAGCTATTTTACAGATAAAGTCTTGTCGCTGCGCCGTGACCTCCCCACCACAGTTGAAACAGTGAGTGAGATCGAGGCTGCATGCACATCTTCAATCTCGGTTTTGGATCATTTCAGCCCTCTCAGTCTGGAGGAAGTTGATAGATTGCTCTCAACAGTACGCCCAACCACGTGCAGCCTTGATCCATGCCCTTCTTGGCTTATTAAAGCTGGCCATAAAGGGTTTCAAGGTGCCCTAAGGGAAATTATCAACAAGTCCCTCTTAGAGGGCCTGTTCCCAGGGGCACTCAAGGAAGCGATGGTCCGCCCTCTCCTAAAAAAACCATCTCTGGACCTGGCCAAATTGACTAACTATCGTTCGGTTTCCAATTTGCCCTCTTTAGGCAAATTAATTGCGAGGGCGGTGGCGATACAGTTGCAGGGCTTTATGGATGACATTTCCATGTTAGATCCCTTCCAGTCATGCTTTCGCATGGGACGGTGATGGCACTGGTCGCCCTCACAGATGACCTCTGGAGGCATCTGGATTGGGGCGATTCGGCAGTACTGTTGCTGTTGGACTTGTCGGCTGCGTTTGACACGGTTGACCATCAGTTACTGACCCACCACCTTGCTGACATGGGAATCCAAGGGCTTGCCTTACAATGGCTTGCTTCCTTTCTCCAAGGTCAGGGACAAAGGGTGACACTAGGGGAACATCAGTCCAGGAGGTACCCGCTGGAGTGTGGAGTGCCTCAAGGGGCGGTGCTTTCCCTGATGCTATTCAACATCTATATGCTCCCCCTTGCCCAGATTGCCCGTAGGCATGGGCTGGGGTGTCACCAGTATGTTGATGTCCAGCATTACCTGATGTTGGGTGGTCAGTCAGACTCCAGACCAGAAGATCTGGACTGGGCACTACAAGCCATGGTTGGTTGGCTTAGACTGAGCCGGCTGAAACTGAATCCAACGAAGATGGAGGTCCTGTGCTTGGGTCGGGGTGCTTCGGGGGTGGGCATCCCACTCCCGACCTTTGGTGGGGCACCATTGGTGCCAGCGCCGGAGGTTAGAA
>NW_015168119.1:84508-100407 GCF_001447785.1 Gekko japonicus
GCAAGACGGAGCTCTTCCACCAGGCTTTCAACTAAGGAGCTGCCTTCACTACTACCATCAACAATCGTAGTTATAGATCCTGGCCTTTAATTTTAATTTTGACATCTGGCCTGTGCCAGCGTGTGATTTAGGAAGATCACTGAGCTGAAAAACTGTTTGTCTGTATGCACTCTTCAGTACACCATCTGAAGTATCTAAGGAAATATTCCCAGCACTTTATGATTTTATGATTTTACATTCTTATTTGTTATTGAATTGTTTAAATGTTTTTATATGGATTTTAATGGTTGTTTATGTACTGACCAATGAGTCTGTTTCCAAGGAGGCCGGGGTACAAATTGAATAAATAATAAATAATAATCTGAATTCACTCCCTTGCCTCTTCCGTTCTGCAGAATGACAAAGGGCAGACGCCAGCAGATGTGGTTCCTGATCCAGTTGACATGCCTCTGGAGATGGCAGATGCCGCAGCAAGTGCTAAAGAGATCAGGCAGATGCTCCTAGATGCAGTGCCTCTCTCATGTGACATTTCCAAGGCCATGCTTCCGAATTATGATAATGTCAGTGGTAAAACCATGCTTGAATCACTTGGTCTAAAGCTGGGAGATCGAGTTGTCATTGCCGGACAGAAGGTACACTGAATAAAGGAACTGTGCAAAGGGGAAGCTGTTGTTTGCCCCATTAAACTTGTATTCAGTCTCTATTACTTCCTGTGGAGAATTAGTGAAAGAGTATAACATACAGTATATATTATAGGAAGGAATAGTATTGCCCTCACAAAGCCCCCTGAAGCTCACGGTTTAGTTCTTACATAGAACCCTTCAAAAAGCACTAGGGCCTCATTAGATGGTTTATGCCATTTTGTAACTTAGCTATATTTTTAGTCCCATTTATTTCTTACAGCAATAAGATCTGCAGTGATTCTGTAGCAGTGGGACCTTTAGTTGGCCCTGAACTTGCTAGTGCTCTAAGATATAAAGGAGTATAAAGCTGTTATGCAAAGCTTTGTGTTTGTGCTATGCATCTCATTACTCTGCCCTTTAAATTATGGGTACCTGTGCTGGAAGATAAAGTCTGGATTTGTTTTTACAAAACTTTCTTAATCCTGTAATGAATCCATGGTGATTAATTTTCAAGAGTGTCCATAACTCTGCATCACTGTATAGTTCAGTCAGTCCCACCCACATATAATAGTCGTGATCCTTAATGTCACAAGGGACATGCAGCTGTTCAGTGTTCTGAAATGAACCAAGAAAACAGCATGTCAGTTCTATTTACCTGGGCTTCTGAAAGTTGGCTTCCTTCCCTGTTTCCACCATTGTGTGTTCTTGAAATAGCAGAACAGTTAGCATTTTAAAACCAGTTTGCTAAATATAGGGCAGAGCCATGTGCTTGCTAGTGTAGGATTCTAAAATGGATAGTTAATTATTCTGAGGGTAGTTTTTCTCTCTCCCTGTATTGGGTCAAATGCTCATCTGTGCAGATGGGAGTTCTGCTGCAAGAATTTCTGGTCTTGCCGTCCTTTAAATCTATTGAAAGGGTTGTGTGTGTTGGCTACTCTGGTTTCTATTTCTAGAAACTAGTAAAGGTAGAGTAATTTTTAGCCAATAGTAACCTTCTTTAAGAATGCAGAGCAGCTAAAACTTTCATTTTATAAAAACATTTTCCACCCAGTAATTTATAAGTTCATCATATAGTGGCTTAATAGTTTTTGACAATTTGGTTTTATGCTACTGGTTTTTCTGAAATTGCTCATGCGCGTGTTAAGATCTCTGCAGACACTTAATTTTGCAGAAATATCTGAGCAAACACAGTGTTCTGAGAATTTGGATATCTGTGCATATTAATATTTCTTTTGAACCTTATTGATACTTGCAAGCTTATAGCTCTAGATTCCTTTACAAAAGCTTCAGTTCTGGCTAAAGTAATCTTAGACAGGTGTGACAGATCTAGCTGTCTAATTTTGGAACAAACTGTTTGAGGACTGCAAATTCATTTTCTATGAGAATGGCATAAATAAACACTTGGAAGTATTGCATTATGTATGAAAAATCATTTTTCTGAAGGTAATTGAATATATGAAATTTTGTCTAAAATTATTAATGGAGAAGAAAATTGCACTGTCTTGAAAGTGGGATATCAGATGGATATGATTGAACAATGAACAGAAATGTAGGGAATTAAAAAAAGAATTTAATTTAATTCTAATAGCAGGTTCCATTACTGATCTTCTTACTTAAAACTCTCATACAGATCATACCTTGATTCGTGAATCTATCTCTTTTTGTTGCCAAAACATATTTCATCTTTTGGTATAGGGAGGCTGGCTTTCATATTTAAAGTGGCAAATGTGTCTCAAACAGCATCAGGAAATCAAACAGAGTACAGGAAGTCTGGTATTAATATTGCTGTAGAACAGAGCTGTACAACTCAGTTATGTGGGTCATAATGGATCACGCCCGGTACCAAGTGGCCCAGGCCCTGTTATGACCCTCATAACTGTTGGGAAAGGTCAGAACACTGCCTTTCAGCTGTTCTTAGGGGTCAGAATGGCATTATGACCCCTCCATGAGAAATTTTTCCTCGCATCCTGGGAAAGAAGTTGTGTGTGGGAGAATCAGAATGCTGGCAGCCCAGTGAACAACAGAATTGTCCTCCTGACCCTTCCCCCAACTTCCGTTGTGTCCTTGCTCTAGGCCGGTGAGAAGCTCCTGGGGGTGGCAGTGTTGGAACTCCACCATGTCAGCACCTCCTTCTGCCTTTAGCTGGACTGTTTGTGGCATGTATACAGGCCGTACGTGGTGCAACAATACTCTAGAATTATAAAGTCCATCTCAGGAGCATCCTGTCTTTTGTGAATGTAAGATAAAATGACTTGTAAAGGGAACACTTTGACTTCTAAAAGACCAATGAAGTAGGTTTGTCCCTAGAAACGATTTGTCCTCAGCACCTGAGGGACATCATTGTACGCCTTTGTTTAACTGTGTGTCTGTAAGATGCAGTGGATACTTAATACAAATAATTACAGATACCTGTATGACTCTTTTTGTGTACGTGATCAAGTCACAGCTGAATTATGGTGACCCCTGGTGGGTTTTCAAGGCAAGAGATGCTTAGAGGTGGTTTGCCATTGCCTCCTTCCCTGTCCCACCCTGGTATTCTTTTGGGGTCTCCCATCCAAATACTGACCAAGGCCAACCCTGATTAGCTTCCAAGATCTGATGAGATCAGGCTACCTTGGGCTATCCATGTCAGGGCTAGAGGATTGTAAACTTCACAAAGGCCCATAATATTCTCCCTGGCTAAGAAGTTACAAACTCTGACAAACCTGAGGATGGAGAAAGGAGGAGGCTCCAGGACAGTTCCTGCCTTAATAGGTGTTCACCTCTGGCCATTGCTGATTACTCACAATGGGTTGGATTCAGACTAACTTTTCCATCAGTTGAATAGGATTTTCTGCCTCTCCACTACCACTGCAGCCTACTGATCTCTGTGAAATGCTGTTCCTAGGGGATTGGGGACCCTGGGGAATGAGAGGAGGGGATTCTACAGCAGGAAGGGGTAATCAGTGGAAATTGCCAGTCCAGCCTAATGTGTGGATGCACCCCAATGTGTGGTGTATGAGCATTATGTAGTACCAAAAAAGAAGGATAAATAAACCCTGCAACTCCAAAAGCCAAAAAAATTAGAAAAGTTGAGGTACATATGTAAAAATCATTCTATTATAAGTTCACTAAATTCTAAAATATCCTTTAATGTACAATAAGTAAAGCAAAATGCACGCATAATGCTGGATGATGGACATTCCCTACCTATGGCATCTTTTTTTGTTTTGGTGACACAGTCCCAAGAGTAAAACCTTACTGTTCAACTGTTTTCTCTGGACTGGGATAATTGACTAGAAGTATTCCGTCTCCACATCAAGTATTTTTTCCCTGTTTGCTATACAAACAAAAGAAGCATATTTCTCCCTTTTTTTAAAGGTTGGCACATTAAAATTTTGTGGCACGACGGAGTTTGCCAGTGGGCAGTGGGCTGGTGTAGAACTGGATGAACCTGAAGGAAAAAACAATGGAAGTGTTGGAAAAGTTCAGTACTTCAAGTGTGCACCAAAACATGGTACGGCTTGTTATTTTAGATGTGCTGGAAGTTCTTTAATTTGTAAAAAAGCCTTTCAACTAGGTCATGTATTTGTCACTTTTCTTGTGTTAATTTGCTTTCCTTTCCAAAAATCACATTGATTGTACCCAAAAAGCATGACTTAATTATTCAGCTAAGTCCTTAGTAGTTAATAGTTGTCTTTCTAAATAGATTGCATTGTCATTTGGCTGACATTCTCTTGTTAGTGCTAGTATGAGTGTTTTGCCGTGTGACAGTGCAGAAGTGATGAATGTTGTATTCTGTAAGAATGATATGTAGGAAGGATGGGAACAATGGCAAAATGGCTGTCTCACAAGCAGGACTAATGAAAGCTTGGCGAATTCTCATCTCAGTCATAGGATTGTATGCTTTAAAGTGCGTTTACATTTATAATGTGTTTCATCTTCCCCTGCCTCACTTTCTAATTCTTACAATTAGAAATAACACCTTTAGACATTTATCTGCTATTGTGACATATTCATTGCTTATAGTACTTGAAGCAGTACTGTAAGGATGATAATATATTAATGAGTAAGTACAAAACTGTCGACTTTACTTAGTCGTTCTCTAAAAACATGAATGTTCATAAATATTTGAAAAGGGTTATTGAAGAATAGCTGATCTCTGCAGTTAATAGTCTGTATCTTTCTTGTGTCTTCTTTATGCAAGGTATCTTTGCACCTCTTTCTAAAATAAGTAAAGCTTCAGAACGCAAAAAGAATTCAAGAACTTCTTTCTCACGACCTTTGCCTGTAATAAAGTCAAAGAAAATTGATGTAAAACATATTACTTCCAAAGTGAATTCTGGTAAGCAGATATTTTAAAAGTTTGAAACCAAAGAGCAATAGTAAGCAATATTTTGCCCTCAAGAACAAATCTACAGTTTGCAGGTTGTTGCTTTGATTGTTTATTAGTAGAAGCAGTAAAGAAGTCAAATCACCTTAGCTGTTGTCTTAGATAGCTGATAATATTGTTCAGAATGAAATCATGTCAGTTTTACAAGGAACAGTTATAACAAGCGGGTAATCCGCAAGGACTTGCAGGGGTCACTTCATTTCCCCTGTACCCCCCTCCTCACACTATTTCCTCTTTCTCTTCTCCTGGCAGCTCCCATACCCTCTCATAAGAACACAAGAAGAGCTGTGCTGGGTCAGACCAGTGGTCCATCTAGTCCAGCATTCTGTCTCACCAAGTGACCAACCAGTTTACTCTGGAGGGCCCACAATAGGGCATAGAGGCCAAGGCTTTCACTAGATGTTGCCTCCTTGGCAACACTGACATTACTGCCTCTAAATGTGGAAATTCCCTTTAGTCACTGTAACTAGTAGCCACTGATAGACTTATCTTCCATGAATCTGTCTAATCCCCCTTTCCCTGCTTCCTTCTCATTTTCCCACTCACCAACCACTCTTTCATCTTTGCTCCTCAGTCTTCAGCTTTATTATTTATCTTCTTCATTTATGCTCTGCTTTTCTCCCCAATAGGTAAGGGACCAAAGCGACTTTCATAATTTTTCTTTCGTACAGTTTATCCTCACAAGAACCATCTGAGGTACACTAGGTTCCAGGAGAGTGACTGGCCCAAGATCACCCAGCAAACTTTATGGCAGAGTGGGGATTTGAACCTAGGTCTGCCATATCCTAGTCTAGCACTAAGCACTATGCTACCCCGGCTCTTAGCTTTCCCTCCTTCTTGCCAGGTTGCAAAAGTTTTGCTGTAGGAAGTAGCTCAGGTGAGTTGTTTGGTGGCCACGGCCTGGTCCGATGTGACCAAGTTGTGTGGAGGCTGCCAGTGGGCCCAGATGGCATCAAGTTATAGCCACCACTGCACCTTGGTTGAGTTGTGCAGATTGCATGTAGCAAGTTGCCTGGTAGTTCTTCTGGGTCTGGCCCTGATGAATACTCTCTCCAGGGCAGGAGGAAGGGGAGCAGGGATAGATTGGGAGGCCAAAATAACCTTGGAAAGAGTCCTCCTCCTGCCTTTTACTGAAATAAAACTTGCTGAATTAGAAGTTATTACAACACTTGGAACAAAAACCTCCCCAGGACTCAACAGGGATATTGGATTTTTATCCCATTACATATGCTAACTCATTCAGTCCTCACATATGTATTCTCAACAAGGAGGACTATAAATCCTCTATATTTTCTTTTTCAGAATTGTATATAGAATACTGAATGGATGTCTGCTGACAACATTACATCTAGCTCAAAATATATTGTTGTGCCCTCTGCACACCCTCTACGCCTCAGAGGAGATAATTAAGATTTTGTTACTTCTTACAATTAGAAAAAACACCTTTAGACATTTATCTGCTATTGTGACATATTCATTGCTTTACAACTGTTGACTTTATAACCTTAACTTGTAACGTAGTTTTTCACTTTGCATAACTTAAACATTACCATGTTACATGTTAATTTGCTGTTAAATCCCTGTCTATAAGTTAAGAACCTTATCAGCCATTCCAATGTATTTGAAAAAGTGTGCCTTGCACGTGAAAGCTCATACCTTGAATAAACGTTTGTTGGTCTTAAAGGTGCAACTGGACTCTACGTGAAATAAAACAAGCTTTAAAGGGTTGGCAACATTGTCATGATTGTCTAGCAACTCCCAAAATGGCCACAGATCTCAGACGAAGAACAAGATTTGAGTCCAGCAACACCTTAAAGTATCTAATGAAGGTAGCTTTGGCTCTTGAAAGTTTACACCAGGGAAATTTTGTTGGTCTTTAAGGTGCCAAGGGGACTCGATTGTTGCTCTTCTACTGCAGACCAGCATGATTAACACACCTGAATCAGATTTCAGAGGGCATCCATTTCTTAAAAGTACAGGCACTGCTTCTATTATTTTGGAGGGTTTTAACCTACCTTTTTAAAGTTTTCAGATTTTTCTGCATACCGGGGGCTTTTCTCAGGTTTATAGGAAAATCTCCCTTGTCTGTTCATGGTTCCACTCTCTGGATGTATGTATCCACAGACACATAAATGCTGAAAATTAGATATATTCATTGGGGTGCAGGTGTGTAGTGCCCCAAGATCTATTCAGATGGCATAGTGAAAGTATACCAAGATCAGAAATGGTTTTTAAAAATCTTTCCTGCTGCACTGTTTTTGGAGGGATTGGTAGGCTTGCAGAATTCACACATATGCAAATGTTTAATACTCTTTGTGCACCTTACCATCCTCTGTTTTTTAGGAACATAATCTGCTACCAAATGATCCTTGGTGCATTGCATACTACTGCTCACATACAGAACTTGTTCTGGAGTTTGCTCCTTTCTGAACTTTGCTAGAGACTTTGATCGTTTTTTTAGCAAAGTTTGTGTGGTTAGTTCTTAGGTCTAAATGTAACATGCTCTATAAAACTGAGGCTATGCTAAAGTAATATTAATTCATGTATGTGTTTGTACATTGCCTTTCTAGTAATATTTAGTAATATTTATTCACAATTCTGTCATTAAAATTAATGTACAGGATTACTATAATGCATCCTATGGCCCATTACGCACACACAATTTACTGCAGATTTTCTGAGCAGTAAGCCTTGAAGCTTGGCTTCAGACTCTGTACCTGCCTTACATGCCATTCTTTCCCCTCTAGTGTATTTATTCTACAGCTACAATAAAAAACCTGCACTTTTCTAAATTGGAGTGGGAACATCACTTGTGACGTGGTGGTGGTGGCATCCAAAGTTTTTTTTAAATTATTCAGTTGCCCTATTGCAGCTACACGTTAGCACCCAGCAAGCACATTCCATTTAAATCCTTGTGGTTCAGGTTTTGTGCATGCATTTTAGCATTAGTTCATTGAATGAAAGGGAACAGAAAGGAATGGAGGAAAAGGGGGGGGGGAACTGATGTAGAAACTGACAAGACTTTTTTAAAAAAACTGACAAGCAGCTGCGAAGCCTTGTTTTCCATATTGCTGAGCACTGGGGGGTTCTCTGCTGTATTTTCGACCACTGTGAAAAATGGGAAAGAATCACAGGATCTCATAATATGGGGGAACATGTTGAGTGTACAGAATGCATGGTAGAGCCCACTGGCATTGCAAGTTTTGATCGTTGGCAACGTGTGTGTATGTGTGCCTGTGCAAAGTCAGCTGTAACTCCACCATGCTTTGCACAGGGCTGCAATTCGTATGTAGGAGGAGTCCTCTGGCAGAAGCTCTGGAGAGCTTTTTTACTCTTGTGTCACTAAATTGAAAATTTTGTGAGGGGTATTTTTACCGATGCCCTAGTGCAGCTGCACAGTAACTGTGATTCTCTAATTTTATCCTGCACGCTGGTCATGATCTTGGCATTTTTTTTTTAATTTTAAAGTGTTTATATCGTGGTAGTTTTTTTAAAGCCTTTCCTTTGTCGATTGCACTGTTTCCTCCAAATGGATCAATCTTTGTTCACTAAAGCAGTAAAGGGAAAAATGTTTTCAAATCTTTAGGCTTCCCATCCCAGTCTCTCTCTCTCTCTCTCTCTCTCTCTCTCAGGTTTTCAAATCTTTAGGCTTCCCATCCCAGTCCCTCTCTTTCTCTGTAAATCTCATGTCAGTTTCATTCCACGCTGGCAATTCCCCCCCCCCTTTATTTTGTTTGTATGCAACACTGAAATCCTTTTTGTTTTTTGCACTGGGGACACTGCAGTTTGCCTCCTCTCTGCCTTTCAAGTAAATAGCAGCAGCAAACTAAACCTCGCACAGCTCCTTTTATACTTTCCCTGTTGTTTAATGTTTTTTATTTAGCAATCCAAGACGAGCAATAGTTTTATATTGCTAAAGTCCTGCCATTTGTAAAAAAAAATTAAATTTAAAACAAAAATGGAAAAAGTCGTTGTTTAATAATTTTTTTTATTTAGCAATCCAAGATGAGCAATAGTTTTATATTGCTAAAGTCATGCCTATTTGTAAAAAAATAATTAAATTTAAAACAAAAATGGAAAAAGTAATCAGTGGCGCTTGTACACTGATGAAGGGGGAGGATGTCAGAAGGTGCAGACTGGAAGGAATGACTTTGATGTGAGTGGGGGAGTGAACTTTGAGGGGCGGCAAAAGGTTGGGGGGATTCCGAGGGAATCTGTACACTTTTGAATTACCTTCGGCTTGAACACAAAACAAGGGGGGAAATTGGCACAAGAGCATTTTCAGAAAACCCGGGGAAACAGCAACCAGAAAGCAAACTGAGTGCAGAAGGGAGGAAAATCAATGCAGAATTATGAAGACCGACAGACATGCGCGGTGAAAGCCTGTGTTGAGATGTCCGTGAAGTCAATCTGGAAACTGCAGTTGATTCAGAATTTAGCAGCCTGATTGTTGTCAGGGGCAGATGGCTTCACTGGCTGCCAGGTTTGCAGGTTTGCCTTGAACTATGAGGAAAGTATTTATATCTATAAATACTTCAATATAGCATCAGTGCAGCTTGAAGCACAGACAAAATATACAAAATCAAAATGTATAGAGTTGAATCCAGTGGAGCTTTCCTGTGTTTTCCTCTCCTCTAGTAGTACTTTCTGAGCCTGAGAAAGTTGATTCCTGCAGTTGTGGAACAGGAGCAGATTAATAGCTTGGGGGGGGGGGCGCGGCTGGGCTGGGCTGAGGAGAAAAGAAGGGAGCAATATTACCCTCCCCTCTCTCTTCTGTCAGGGTGGCTCTGCTGATCTTCATCCCCTTCCATGCTGCAGCTTCCTCACTGCAGAGGTGTGCCATTTCTGGAAGTTTTGAAGCTATGGGGAGAAGCTTTTTGTTCTGTTTTTATTTGACAGAATTGCAATACTTGCAGTGCTTTCTTGTGAAATCTAACCCTAATTTACTGTTTTATCACCCGAAAATGCATGCAATATAATTTAGGACATAGAATAACAATGTTTGGCATCATTTATACTTCTCAATTCCTTAATTTTCTAAAAACAAAATTGTGATTGTACCCAAAACTTGAGAGAGAGTTGCAAACTGCTGCACCATGTGCTACTTCAGCATGTATAACTTCATTTTTGCCACCTGAAAGATTGGAGGGGGAGTTGAGAATAGATAAACAAAAGAGTGTTTTATTTGGTACAAAAACAGATTCCTATAGTCCCAACATGACTAAGCAACGTATTTGGATATTGAATTAAACTTGGTAAAGCTGAACTCTTAAATAGTTTGTCATTCATTACAGATAAAATTAGCTGCATTTAAACAATAAATATATCTTTGAAAATCTCATATAAATTTTCAACATGCCCAGGTACTTATCAATATATTTAATTCTGAACAGAATTCAAATCAAAACATTTGCGTAACAGAGTCACATTCAAAGGAGGGGTGGTGGTGGTGGTATGTGCAAACTAAGGAGAATCCCTAAGTTTGCAGAAAAATCTAATTTTTAAAAAACTACCCCCTCAAAACACTGAAGTGAGGTATGCCTTCTGCAAATTTTCAAACGCCAACAGGCTTCACTGGCTGCCAGGTTTGCAGGTTTGCCTTGAACTATGAGGAAAGTATTTATATCTATAAATACTTCAATATAGCATCAGTGCAGCTTGAAGCACAGACAAAATATACAAAATCAAAATGTATAGAGTTGAATCCAGTGGAGCTTTCCTGTGTTTTCCTCTCCTCTAGTAGTACTTTCTGAGCCTGAGAAAGTTGATTCCTGCAGTTGTGGAACAGGAGCAGATTAATAGCTTGGGGGGGGGGGCGCGGCTGGGCTGGGCTGAGGAGAAAAGAAGGGAGCAATATTACCCTCCCCTCTCTCTTCTGTCAGGGTGGCTCTGCTGATCTTCATCCCCTTCCATGCTGCAGCTTCCTCACTGCAGAGGTGTGCCATTTCTGGAAGTTTTGAAGCTATGGGGAGAAGCTTTTTGTTCTGTTTTTATTTGACAGAATTGCAATACTTGCAGTGCTTTCTTGTGAAATCTAACCCTAATTTACTGTTTTATCACCCGAAAATGCATGCAATATAATTTAGGACATAGAATAACAATGTTTGGCATCATTTATACTTCTCAATTCCTTAATTTTCTAAAAACAAAATTGTGATTGTACCCAAAACTTGAGAGAGAGTTGCAAACTGCTGCACCATGTGCTACTTCAGCATGTATAACTTCATTTTTGCCACCTGAAAGATTGGAGGGGGAGTTGAGAATAGATAAACAAAAGAGTGTTTTATTTGGTACAAAAACAGATTCCTATAGTCCCAACATGACTAAGCAACGTATTTGGATATTGAATTAAACTTGGTAAAGCTGAACTCTTAAATAGTTTGTCATTCATTACAGATAAAATTAGCTGCATTTAAACAATAAATATATCTTTGAAAATCTCATATAAATTTTCAACATGCCCAGGTACTTATCAATATATTTAATTCTGAACAGAATTCAAATCAAAACATTTGCGTAACAGAGTCACATTCAAAGGAGGGGTGGTGGTGGTGGTATGTGCAAACTAAGGAGAATCCCTAAGTTTGCAGAAAAATCTAATTTTTAAAAAACTACCCCCTCAAAACACTGAAGTGAGGTATGCCTTCTGCAAATTTTCAAACGCCAACCAAAAATATGCCAACTGAGATATCATGAGGTTACAGTCGATGTTAAAAGTAGGATTAAACAAAAGTCCTGCGGGGTGGGGGAGTGGCAGAAGGATAAGGACGGGGCAACAGCCGGAGTGTTGGGGGGGAAGGGGGAGGGGGTTGGTGGAGAGAGGAATAGGGTAAGTCAGTGGTAACCCTAGGAGGCATCAGCTGGGCTTCAGAGGAGAGTGAAGGCAGCATCTCCTTCATGTTCCAGTTTAAAGCTTCTGGCTACTGCTTCCCTGCTGATGGGAGATTAAGGATGGGCAAGCTTTCCTCGCCATTCTCCCTGTTAGCAGGTAGGCAGTGGTGGTGGCCACGGGCTTGAAGTAGAAAGCGTGACAGACACACTTTCTGCTTTAATCTTCCCTCCCATCTAATACTCAACTGATTTGGGAATTTGGCTGGCAAGGGGTTGGGGAGGTAGAAAGTGGCCACAGGTAAATAGGGAGAAAGAGAAGGGAAAGAAATGGGAGGCCATGGGAGGGGGTTTGGAGGAGAATGACAATAGCAATTGGGGAGTAAGGGGACCGAAGTAGAGGGAGAAGGGAGGAACTGGGGCAGGGCCCTCCTTCACGCATTTTGCAGTTCCCCCATCTGTCACTACCTAATGCTTTAGATTGCATTGTATAAAATCTTCATATTGTACATCTTGCACAACAGCTTGCCCTTAAAATATTCATTCCCCGTATAGAATTGGAGGTGGTGGTGGTGGGGGGCTGTGCTGAAGGTCTGCTGCCAGGATGTCCATTCTTGCCAAGTGGCCAGTGTTGGGAGAGCCGCTTGAGAGCTGCGTGGCCCACAGCCCCTGCTCAGACCTCAGATATGACTTAATTCACTCTGATCCTCTTTTTCCCTGTCAGGCTGCTCCTGTGCTTCCTGGTCCTCTCTCAGTTCTTTGGCCAATAGGAGGGGAACAGTCCTGACCACATCTTCCTCAGCATTGGGCCGCAGGACCTTAAATACCCCAGGCACTTCTCCTCGGTCCTGTCCCCCTGGTTGCCTTCTTGTGAGGCTTTTAGGACTCATGAGCCTGTGCCCTTCTCTCAACTCTCTTCTTTGGGGCTGTCTCCTGATAGCCTTCCAGCCCTCTGCCTATACCAGGGCTGGTAGAAGATGGGAGGTGCATGGCCCTCCCCAACAGCTGATCAGTGCACGTCTTTGGCAGTGCTAGAGTTAGCTCTGGCTGGACAGGGGGATGGGCAGAGCAGGGAGCCACCTGAGAAGGTGCTACAGTGGGCTGTGGCCCCTTTGGGACAGTGTTGTGGAGGGAGGTCCCAGCCTCTGCAGGGAGCCACCTGAGAAGGTGCTACAGAGAGCCCTTTGGGACAGTGTTGTGGGGGGAGGTCCCAGCCTTTAGACAGAATGCTTCATACTTGTGTTTTTCAGAGCTCCTTTACACCTTCCCAGGGAAAGTCTGGGTGCTGATAATCTAAAGCAGTTTGCAAATGCTTTAAAGAGTTCCAGTAATTAAAAAAAAAGTCTATGAAATTACTGTTGAGTGAGCCCAAACTGTTCATTTTCTTCTTTGCAGCACTACTGTCAGGTGGGCAGCTGCAAAAAAAGTGACACAAGATCTCATCCCAGCTTCCCAATAGTCCTCCTGTGGCCACAGTCAAAGTTATGTATCATATCAGCTTCTGGCATTTAGCATGGTAGCTGAATTGATACAGCAGGCTAGTCTGTTAAAACCGAAAGGCCCAGGCGTCTTTGCCTTCACAGCTTTAGAGTGCCTCGTTGGGGAGGGGAGGGAGCACTTGAGGCCAAACAGGGCACTCACATTACATCTGCGCCATCTCTCTGTGGGCATCATCTCTATGACAGGGAAATAAGCAAGTCCAGCCCTTTGTTTAATGGGGAAAGTTCAGCCTCCCTCCCCCCATTGTTTTAGTGTGCCTAACTATAAGACTGGAGGTTCTCTTAAATAATATAGTCAGAAGCTAATGCGTGGAATATTTAAAATGCTTTCCCCTTTTTTAAAAGAAAAAAAGCTGCTACTGATATTTATTCTTGATGGAACTAGCTGCTTTAGAATCTTTATGTTTAGAAATCTTGTTTTTTCAATTTGCTCTAAATTTGTTGGGTTTTTTTTAAACAAATTGTCTTATACCGGAATTTTCCTGAGAATGAAATCATGGTAAACTGATCTGGATAAACTTGTTGATCTCTTTGCAGCTGGCCTGACAAGCATCTAATAATAGATCACATTCATGACTTGATATGGGAAATAAACAGGCCAACAACTGGACTAAGCCAGTGAGTGGGATTGAGTTGATAAGGTGTACAATTCTGCCCTTTCTGATGGCTACTGGTCAGATCTGCAGGCTCTTGTTCTCTGCTAATTGTGACAGGCTGTCTGTTATTAATATGGAATAGCAAGTCCATTGAGTATTAGAGAGCATCATTACTATTCTCCCTAGCATATCTAATTAGGTTTGGTGCTATTGGTCTGGCCTAGCTTATTCTTAGACAAGTAGATGATTCTAACTTTTTTAAAAAAACGTTGCTTTTTATTCTTTCCTGAAAGGGTCGGGTGAGAGATTTCCGGATGGGACTATATTCAAATTAGGAGAGGGTCTAGATGCTTCTGTTTAAGGTGTTGGTTCCCCTTTTCCAGCCTCACTCCACAAATGTGGCACCCTCTTTCCTAGAATGTGAAGTGGACTTGCCACTTTTGGGAGCCATTTTTTAACCTCATAAAGCATGCTTTGATTTGGGGTGTGCATGTGTGCCTATTTTACAGTGCAGGTCAGGGGTGGGATTGGTAATGTCCACTGGATATAACTGGTGACTGCAGTGCGGGTCAGGCAATTAAGTCAGAAGTACTAAGTTCTCTGACTACCTTGAAGCATCAGTTCAAAGGTGAAGGGGGTGTTCCTCAGACTGGTATCTTGGGGCTAATGTGGCTGTGGGGTCTGGGACAACAATAACCCTTAGTGCTGTCATGATCCATGACCCAGTGACATCATGAACAGGGAGAAAGTTTCTGGTATGTTTCCCTCTAACATCATTTAGCATTTGGTAAGGAGGAACCTGAATAGTACAGATGCTCTTCAGAGGCTCAGAGACAGGATGGAGTAGTCCTGATTTTAGGGATGCCTAAGTAGAAGAGTCCTGGTTTCTGAGCACCCTATTAAATTATTTCTTGTACTTTACTGGAATTGAGTTAATAGTTGTGTTGCCCATTGCATATCCTTTCTACGAATATTCAGTGAAGTTGTGGCCCGTTAATTATTTGGAAGATCTCTTCCATGTCCATCTATAGTTTTTGTTTTGGCTCTTCAGAGTTTTGGGGAGCTAGTACATGTAAGATTTACACATAATGGTAGTCACTTTTACTATATGAAATCATTGCTTTAGGGTATCTTTGAAATCCTGGGTCTTATTTATTACTAATATGTATGAAAATACTGGATTTCATTGTTTACCCTTGTTTAAAGGGAATAAGATACAAGAAGCTGCTGTTAGCACTGAATAATTCAGTCTGTTGTTGTGTAATCTGGCTGTGGATCTTGAAACCAGGTATCCAGGGTTTCCACTAGAGATCTGTCAACATCTGATGCTGGACTCCTTTGAATAGGATTGTGCTCAGCAGCTACCAGTTACCTCCATACTTTCAAGTCACCTGCTTTACTGTTGAGCTAATGTTCTGTAGTATTCTGACTTTCAAATCTTGAAATATCCTCCATCCTTCTCCATCCTTTACTCATAGCTGCAAAAGGGCGAGGAAATCATCTTCTGTAGATTATCAACCAGTATCCATTTTGGGGTTTTCCATGTCACATGCTGGGAGTTCTGTTGATGCCTGGGTAGAACTCTGGAATCTGGAGGTCACATTGGCAGATGACACAAATGCACCTGAAATGCCCTTTCTCACCAAATAGATCTGAGCAGTTTGGTTCTCCAGGGAGCTGGAAGCATGAAAAGGCAGGCTAGAGTAATGGTGGAAAAAATTCCTAAGTGAACTCGATTAAACATGGGCCATTTTTAAATTTATTTTTAATTCACCTTTCTTGTTGAGGTTTAAGGCAGATTACACAGTGCAATACAATCGATAGCATGTGATGTCTAATAAGAAGTACAATCAGATTAGGATTACAGAAATTTAAAACAAGGTTTACATTCGAGCCCATTCAATGGTACTGATGGGAGTGGAGAAGAGACACTTTTCTTGCCACCACTGTATCTGGTCAGAGTAGTCCAGTGGAAATTTTT
>NW_015168119.1:100453-133599 GCF_001447785.1 Gekko japonicus
TTGGTTTGTTTGCAAGTCATATTACCTATTTTAGTCAGGTTTGTCTATTCGGATGGGGCAGCACTCCTCTAAAGGAGCAGGTTCACATCTGAGGATATGCCTAGATCCAACGTTGACTGTGGAGGCTCACGTGGCCTCCATGGCAGGCGGTGCCTTTTGCCAGATTTGGCTGGCCTGGCAGCTGGGCAACCAGCGTTTCATCCCCTGGCCACCTCTGAATTAGATTACTGTTTGTAATGCACCCTACATGAGGCTGCCCTTAAAGACTTCCTGGAAACTTCAACTGGTTTGAAATGCGGCAGCTAGGATTTTGATGGGTGCTTTCCATATTTCATCAGTGTTGATTTACTGGCTTCTGGGCACAATTCAGGGTGCTAGTTTTAACATTTCAAAGCCCTAAATGGTCTAAGACCAGGATAACTGATGGAAGCTGTACTTCCATGTAATCTTTCTATTCCAGATGCAATCTTAAACAGATTCATTCAAAATCCCATTGGTCCCATAACATTTCCCCCCCTAGATGAAACATTTAATACTAAACTGTAGTGACTCAATTCATTTGTTTGGGATGACAGGCTTATCTACAGTGAAAAAGGAGACTGCTACAGAATCCACGTTTTTGGAGAGTGAAGAAGGAATGAAAAGTCCAACGGGTAAAGAAGGTAATGTGCTCTTGAGAAGTTATGAGCTGCTGTACTTGTCATGAGCAAGGGACATGCCTCAAAAACTCTTTCAAAACAGGTATAGAATTATTGAAAGATAGTTTGAGTCTATGTCCTGAATCCAAAAAGCCCTATTTTGCTTCATTGCTTACTGACATTTACCTAATATTAGGTTTACCTAATACTAGGTTTTATCTAATATTAAAGAAGTGAGCCAATAACAGTAATTAAGAACATAAGAAGAGCCCTGCTGGATTAGATCAATGGTCCATCTATTCCAGCATTCTGTCTCACACAGTGGCCAACCAGTTCCTCTGGCGGGCCAGCTACAGGGCATAGAGGCAGAGGCCTTCCCCTGATGTTGCCTCCTGGCTCTGGGATTCAGAGGTTTAATGCCTCTGTATGTGGAAGTTCCCCTCAATCACCATTGCTAGTAGCCACTATACTTATCTAGGGGGTGCTTCCCAGTCACTCAAATGGTTGTGTTTATTGACTCTCTGACTACACTGAAACAAGTGACGGCAATTATGTAATCAGCAATAAGGCTTAAACATTGAAAAGACTGGTGGTTTTCGCATTGCTTGAGACATTGGTCAGAGACTGAAGCTATAATCCTGTACACACTTGCTGGAAGTAAGCCACGCCGAGCAAGGTGGGATTTAGTTCCGAGTAAACATGTAATGCACTACTCTTTGTGGCATGTAGTTGTGTGAAGCACATTTTTAGGCGGGATTTAGTTCCGAGTAAACATGTAATGTACTACTCTTTGTGGCATGTGAAGCACATTTTTAGACACTGCACTTTGTGTCTGCTACCCTTGCATGATTAAAATTTAACACATGCAACTGCCTTAAAGCTCTTACCATTTCTAACAGCAGATAAATTAGTATTGTCTTCCACCTGAGGAATGAGAATGAGAGATTCAGTAAGGGTCAGAATCTTGCCACACAGATGCCACACAAAGTGATGATTCTCAAAAATGTTTTTGTTGTTGCTGCGACTGCGAGGTCAGCATAGTGACAAAGGGGTTTACGCAGAGTAGGTTGTCCCATATTCTACCTGGCCCAGACCCCCATGTCGGCTGTTCCCCTCCATGTTCTCAGAGGGGCTTTTGGTGTTTTAAATTTGCAATTAACTAATCACTATAGAATTTTAATGCCCTAGCAATTTTGTCAGTTACCATTAAAAAAACAACATTCTGAAGAGGCTGGTGGAGGGGGATAGCCAGTGCGGAGCACTTGGGCAGAAGAAGAGATGTCAACATGGGCAGGACCAGGAAAGATATGGAGGTCCCGGTCACATGGAAGGTTTTGGCCTGGGAGAGGGACGGATCGGGGGCGCAGCAAACGGGTGCGATCTCACCGCAACATCTGGGAAGTGGCACGCACCGGTCCCTGATCCATCCCTAAAGCCGGAAAACCCGCTGCAAAAAAGAACCACCTACAGAGGAGGACTTACCTGGAACGCCACATCAAGCGCGGCTGTGGGATCGCCGGCACGCCCGTCATCCGGAGCAATCCAGGCTCCCGGCCGGACTGCGCATGTGCACACATGCGCAGTTTCCCCCCCCCCCCCGGTGTGGCAGGGGCCGGAGTTTCCTGTCTACACCCTGGCTTTGGTGCAGTTTCCCCAAAAATATTATAATAAAGCAGGAAAGATTGCAGAAGAGTTGAGGGAAAGCCATAAGATGCATGAAGGCACTATGATGGAAGTGTGTGTGGGGAGGAACTGCGCGGCAGCTCAGGGGATCTATGTGATCCCGCCGCCGCGTGTCTCTTTTGGTGCGGCTTTCAAAAGCCGCACTTTGCCCGTGCTCCCCTCCCGTGGGGGGGGGGTTCTTGCTCTCTGCTCACATTTAAGCTGGATCAAACACCTGGTATGGAAGCAACTATACCATTTGATATTGGATAGAACAGGCCAAAAGAAGAAAATAAAAAGAGAAGGAAGCTAGAGATAAATCTTACTGGCAGCTTGAACATCAAGATTTCACAAATTGAAATGAAAGTGATTTACTTCCCAATCTTATTTTATAGACAGGATTTTAATATTAATATGGTCGGTAATGGCATGCAGTAGGCACTAATCCACACACTTCATAATTCACCCACAAAATGTCACTTCCCCCTGTTTCTCATAAAGATTTAATAGACTGACTATCCAAAGCAAAGGGCTGATGTCTTTTATTGCTCAAAGATGCATTATTTTTACAATTATGCTCTACTGCTTATGAGTATTACACAATATTAAACTAGGCTTGAAAGACTAAGTGGAGTCCATCATGGGGTGTTAGCTTTGTAGAGGTGGCTTCTTCTTCTTTCATTCGGGTGAGTGAATATTTTTTAAAGATGATGACACTTCCTGTTTTGCAAGTACCTTTTCTTCGTCTTGTGTGCCTTGCATCTGAATAACTCAGGCTTAATTTTTGTCAGCAGCTTCTCTTGGATCCAGCAGTTCTTCATCTTCTACTACCTCTTTGGACGGCAAGCAGAATTGTCCCAAGAAATGGAATTCGACAATTAATAGTAGGAAAGAAGACTTTAAAGCCCGTTCCGTTGCGTCTAAAGTCAGCACTAGTATGTATTTCTTTAGTTGTTTTTTAAAATACTATTGCAACAGGGGATGAAAGGGGAAGAATGCCTTTTAGGACCAAACTACACATGCAAGGTAAGTTGGATGTGGTCAAAAATGAGATGGCAAGAAGAAGAAGGGGACGGCAAAGGATGAGATGGTTAGACAGTGTTATCGATGCAACGAACATGAAATTGAACAAACTCTGGAGGATGGTGGAGGACAAGGAGGGCCTGGCGTGGTGTGGTCCATGGGGTCGCGAAGTGTCGGACTCGACTGTGCGACTAAACAACAAAAACACATAATTGAAGATTCTGTTACGTGTATTTTGGCTTCTGCAAAAAGCAGCCACAGCCTGACCCCATATGGAATTGGAGCTGCTGTGCTGAAAATGGAGGGTTTAACTCCACCTATCCTGATGCCCTGATCAGAAATGGCTTTCTCTGGCTGCTTTTTATCTCTGTCTCTCTCTTCTATTTATCTATTGAGAGAAAATACAAACACCAAACAAGTACCAATAAAGTCTCTTCCTCTTGTCCCAGGGCTTACGGCAGCTCTGAGGAGAGGGACATTTCCACTTGTGGAAACAACATGAGCTTTAAAGTCTGTTCCACAGCACCATGACATTGATTCATGTTGGAGATCCACTCTGGCAGCCCTTTGTAGCACAAGTGCATGTGTTGTGATCTAGTCAAAGAGCCCCAGCATCTGGTGTGGTTTGGCCTTTAGTGCTCAAAGTAACTCTAGGTCTTGGTTTGCAGAATGCAGTTGTTAAAGCTTCAGACAAGATAGTTACAGAGTTTCAAGATGAGTTTTCCTCCCCAGGGGTTGTAGGGTTATGCAAGGCTGATCTAAAAATTAGCAATCAATATACCCAGTTTTCAGCATTGCCAGATCTGTGGAAAACCCAGAAATTGGAGCCATGAACACATGACAGATCTTTCCACAAACCTGAAAAAGCCACAGGTTTGCACAGAAATCTGAAATCTAAATACAAAAAATACATCGGAGCTTAGCCTCCCTCCATAACGGAAGCAATGCCTGTAGCTTTAAGAAACAAATACCCTCTTAGTTGCCATTGCCTAAGCAACCACAACAGCCTTGCCAGCCTTTAAGCCTGGTTTCTGTAAGAAAAAGGCAGGGGGCAGGGACCTTTCCAGGGGTGTTTCGGCTTTTGAGGGAGGACTCATTGGAGCAGACCAGCAATCACTGAGTGACTTGCTGCCACTCCACTTGCATGACTTACCCATGCCCAGCTACTTGCTACTGTTCAAAAGCAGCTGTCCCATAAAAGCCAGTGTGGTATATTACCTATGAGTTTTATACTAGGGTCTCTAATCTGGGAGAACCAGGTTTGATTCCCCACTCCTCCACATGTTGCTGCTGGTGTGACCTTGGGTCAGTCACAAGTTCTCTCAGAGTTGTTCTCTTAAGAGCAGTTCTCTCACTCTCTCAGCCCCACCTACCTCACAGGGTGTCTGTTGTGGGGAGAGGAAGGGAAAGGGGATTGTAAGCCACTCTGAGACTCCTTCAGGTAGTGAAGGGCAGGGTATAAATCCAATATCATCTTCTTCTTCACTGCCCCAGTTAGATGTCTTTGGTTTTCTAATATCTCCATATGACATTTTAGCCTTTTTAATTTAGTTCCATTACATGGGAAGAGTATCAGAGGTAGTTCTGAGTGAGCCATGTGTTCTTCACTCACACGTCCGTTCTCATATACTTGCAGTCAGAGTAGGCAAACTGCCTTTCACTTTTTCTTGATAGTATATACAATGTACCTAGATACAGGAATTAGGGCTGCAAGCATGAGGGCTGGCAACTAGCAGGAGAATTACCTCCCAAAATAGGTCCTTACTGACAGTGTAATGATGTTGCTGGCGATGTACTGCCATTAGTCAAAACTCTGTGGGTTAAGCCAGGGGTCCCCAAACATTTTGAGCGTGTGGGCACATTTGGAATTCTGATGTAGCACCGTGGGTGCAGCCACAAAATGGCTGCCACAAAATGCCTGGTGCAGGAGGTGGAGCCAGCCACAAAATGGCTGTGCAGTTTACCTTTGGTCACACAGTTGTGCTGTAGTGGCAGCTGCTGCCAAAGCAATGTTTTTTAAAAAATGTGCACAGCCAATCAAATCTCCAGTGGTCAGTCAGAAGCCTTGCTGGGCAGAAGCCTCATTTAGCCCTATTCACTTTCTAAAAACACTTGGTGGGCGCCAAGAAAGGTGTTGGTAGCCTGTTGGGGGACCCTTGGTTTAAGCATAGAGTTTCGACTAAGTACTGGAGTGTTGCTGGCAACGAACTGACATTGCACTGGAATGAGCAGTGGCAGGAAGGGCTCTCTGTGGGCTGGAGTTCTCCTGCCCCCAGTGGACATAAGGCAATCCCAACGAGTGGGGCTGCTGTGGAAACACATAATTTTGGTTAGCCTTACAGTCCTCTCTCCATGGTTGAGCTCAAGACAAATCAGTTCTTCTGGTTTGCAACAGAAGTTGGTTTACACGCAGCATTGATTGTCTGGCACCTGTGATATTGCCAAGAACCTTGCCTTTTCCTCTAAATCTCCAGAGGTGTTTTTCAACTTTAAAACAGCTAAACTGTATTGTATCGCTTTGGGCACGGAACACAGAGTTTTTCTCCATTTCTATCCGTTCCTACAAGTCCCCTTCAACCCCTAGAAACGTTCCCAGGCTCATGGGACCCATATGGAGAAGCAGCCATCTAGGTGTGAAGTGGTGGAAGGAGGGGTAATGCCTGTCCTGAACTGCATCAGTGTGTACCCACCCTTATGGTTTCTAAATTACTGCTCCTTTGTATTATGGCAACATAGCTTGGGACAAAATAAGTAAACACCTCTTCATCAGAAATGACGTGCAAGTCATATAAGTCCTTTTGTTTTGACTACTGTTTCTTGTATGTAATGAGCTGCTGCAGTTTAGGTGCTGGTTTTCTCAACACAGTTTCTAAAACTTTTTGGATACAGATGCCTCTAACAGACCTTGATTTCAGATACGTGGTGCATATTAACTGTGTGAAGTTTCTAAGAGTACACATGCATATTTGATTAGTCATCCAAAAGGCTGTGTTCCATTCTCTTAAGGCACCATTTACCATCATAGCTTTATAGAAATAATAAGTAATTGCATCTCTATCATTTGATGTTTTTCAAATTCTCTCTCTTTGTCCACATTATTTCTTTGAACAGGAGGTAACAGTACCTTTCCATCTGCAAGAAGGAATCCTTTTGATGAGGGAGAAATTCAGATCGGAGACAGAGTGCTGGTAGTAGGGCAGAGGACTGGAATAGTTAGATTCTATGGGACAACAAAGTTTGCACCAGGTGATTGTATTTCTGAGCACCTTTCTTCCAGCAGTGTTGTGATGTCCTGCAGAGCCCATCCAAGTCAGCTGGTATTTCTGACTCCAGTTATATCCAGTGGACATTCCATCGTTTCCCATTGTTGCCAATGGGCAATCCTGTCATTTGTTTTTTAGTACATCCCCCAATGTCAAACCAAAGAATCCAACACAATCGACATTGAGCAAAGAACACAATGTTGCAAGACCAGCTGAATTTCAAACCACGGAATCCAAGCCAAACCAACCTGGCAATCCGATACCAAGCCCTGGCAAGAAGACATTGACACAGACACACAGTAAAATTAAAGGGGAAAAGTCACGGGAGCCTTAAAATGCTGGTCCCCACTATTCTCAGTTATTCCCAAATATTTTTGGAATTTTTCGGGACCCTTTTACCAGTATCTCGGAAAATCCCAATTACCATATGGACATCTGAATATATCCAGAAAATACTGATAAGGTATTTTTGGGATATTTATTCAGACTGGAAATAACCGAACGCACATCCCTAGAATATACTACAGGCCGTGCTGACTGCAGAAGCAGAGCAATGTTTGTGGCTGATAAAATATTTTGCCTAATCCAATTGGACAGAGGGTTATGAATCCCCTGTGAAACCATGAGGCCACTGATGCACCAGAAATCGTTGAAATTCTGGCCTGCTAATTTATTCCGTTTTTACATGAAACTTTGAACTAATAATTTTTTAAAAGGTGATGCTATCAAACATTAAAATGTTTATTGCTGCTTGTGGCTCATATTTTACTGGCTCATATTAAGGGGCATCAAATGCCAGCTAGTATTAACAGGTAGTGAATTTGTTTTGCATGTCTTTTGCCAGTATGCTAACAAGAGGCCTGAGAGTCCAGAAGACAGTGTGAGGGTGGAGTGTATGACCTGACCATATCACTTTATTATTAACATATGAAATTGCTGACCATGGGTCTGTATCACTGGTAGTATCTTCTTGGATAGCAAAGTGTCTGGAGCTTTAGTAGGGGTCTTCCCAGGCTTACTACTGCAGGTCATTTTAGAACGGAGGGAAGCAGAATGATGTAAGCTGCTTTGGGTCTCCACGGAGGAGATAAGTAGGGCACAAATAAAATAAATGCATAAATAAATAAATTGAAGATGACGGGGATTCAACCTGGGACCTTATGCATGGCAAGGATGTGCTCTATCACTAAGCTGTGATCCCTCTTAGAACTTGTAGTGCTGGACTGGTAAAATATCTCCATTTTGAAAAACCAACAGGATAAATGATTAACCACTTCCAGCTGCAGCTCCAAGTTCACTTTGCTGCACTCACATTTTCGTGTATACCTGGCCACGTGAACAGACCACAGGAAGGAAGAATCTCAGTGCTGTTAAACGTAATTAGCGAGGGGGCAAAAAGAAGCACAAATGAACTGTGCTTCCTGTTTTTGACATTTGCTTGCAGTGTCTGAAGTAACTTCCAGTCAACAAAGTGTTCAGCATCAACAGTTGTTTGCCCCTCTAACAGCAGAGCACATTTAGTGTGTATCGAGGGAGTTTGAGACCTGCTGCAATTTTGTCTTTCAGCCACTTCTCTACCTCTTTGCTCTCCTGCTATCCCCATGTATCTTTTTTTTAAAAAAAATTCAGAAGGTGTCTTGGTTGCTCACTGAGGTTCAAACTGTAATGGGGAGGAAATGCAGGTCATGATTCCTCTAACACCAGCATTTGTCATTGGGACTTCTTTCTGTGGCTCTTAAGATAACTGGGAATGGGTGTTGAGTTTCTTTTGGATTGCCTGACGGTGCTTCCACTTCAAGTACAGTGCTTTTGCTGTAAAAGTTGGGGGGGGGGATTCATCCTGAAAAAAAACTCTTAATGTGTTCTTTGACATGACGGAAAATTTGCTTCTTTGCCAAAAACGTTTCCATGGTAGCATCTCACGTTAGATGACAGCTTTCAAACAGAGCAAGAAATAGCATATTCTACCGCATAAGCGTTGTTGCTGATACACTGGCAGAAAATCTGTCTCTGCTGCCTTTGAAGACAGGAAGAAAGGCGCTGTTCCCCAGCCGAGCCTTTGAACCACATGATAGCGTTCTGGCTGCTTTGCCTTGTAATTAGCATTGCCCTTAAAAGTATACCTTGAGCTCCAAATGTCTTGAATTTTAATTCTGAGTCGTATGGAACTGGAGAGCTTTAGTAGTGGTAAAAGGGCATTATGGAATTTCTCTGCTTTCTTCAGAATTAGCAAGTGTGTCACAAATTGTACCATTTAGATTTGTTGCTGTCCGAGGTCTGTCCTGATGGTTGGGGGAGGGGTTGGGGTGAATTGTCTGGCAGCGCTTCATCACACACTGAAAGTCCCTTCTATTTCAAAGGGGAATTGAATGAAAGTAACAAATCATTCAGTTGTAAGTGACCACTTGTGACATTTTGGAGCAGGACTGAAACAGCAATCTTTGGTGTTCTCATAGATTGGCAGTGATCAGAATTAATCTTCATTGATTGGCAGAATACTAGAACTGCTTCCCTTTTTCACTGTCTTAACTAAGAACAGGAATGAGGCTAACTGCTATTTGTATAAATTGGAGCACTTTAAGAAAACACTTGTACATCTTAATGGCTCAGCCTAGTTGAAGCATTTTATTTCTTAATTCCCATTTGTGCTAACGATGCATTTAAATTTCCAAGCACAAATGCAAATGTTCTAGCCTTCAAATAAATAGCTGCAAATAATAGTGGTACTTTGTTTTTAAAAGCTTTTTGTCTACCTGTGACTCTTAAAATGTCCCATTTTGACTGTTTTAGGGTTTTGGTGTGGAATAGAACTGGACAAGCCTCGTGGCAAGAATGATGGTTCAGTTGCAGGTGTGCAATACTTCAGCTGCCTCCCCAGATATGGGGTCTTTGCACCACCCTCCAGAGTGCAGAAGTGAGTGTGGTGTTTAATGATAGCATGACCAAAATGGGTTGTCCTGCATGCACATACCTGGACTGAGAGCCAGTTTGGTGTAGTAGTTAAGTGTGCGGACGCTAATTTGGGAGAACCAGGTTTGATTCCCCACTCCTCCACTTGCAGCTGCTGGATGACCTTGGGCAAGCCGTAGTTTTGTCGAAGCTGTCCTTGAAAGAGCAGTTTTCAAAAGAGCTTTCTCAGCCCCACCTACCTCACAGGGTGTCTGTTGTGAGGAGGGGAAGGGAAAGGAGTTTTTAAGCTGCTCTGAGACTCTTGAGTGAAGGGTGGGGTATAAATCCAATCTCCTCCTCCTTCTTCATCTGTTTCCTATGTGAGGGAAGCTCAGAGAGTGCCACATAATTCAGCTGCCAAGGTTTATATCAGGAGTTCCCAACATTTTTGAGGCTGTGTGGGCACCTTTGGAATTCTGACATAGGGTGGTGCGCGCAATGACAAAATGGCTGCCACAGGAGGCAGCACATACCACAAAATGGCTGCTGCAGGAGGTGGAACTACACACACAGGGGAGAAGGGGGATAATTTACAAAATACTCTGGGAAAGAAGAGTGAGAGAAAATAAGAAGAATAAAACCAACACTGTAGTAGCAGCTGCCACTGTAACATTGTTATTTCCATCTACCCAGCCAGTCAGATCTCCAGTGGCCCTGCTAGTCAAGTGCTCCACCTGGCCCTACCCATTTTCTAAAAACGCTTTCTGTGTGCCAGTAAAGAAGGAGGCTGATGGCATGGTTCCCAGTGTTATCATGTTGGGGACCACTGGTTTAGATAATCATTGTTATGAAACCACCTTGGCAAAAAGGAGTAAATTAGTTTTTGTGCTTATCCTGGCGACGGCGGTGCAACACGTATCACTGTCTCCCGCGGCAGGGATCCTGTGAAGACGTGCGGATTCCCCGCCGCGGCTTGGCAGCCCTAGCTTATGTAGAATCCATCAATAAAGGTCAAATGTATTTAGGGCTTGCCTGCTATACGTTGGACAATCTCTGGATTTCTCTTGACCTCTATAAAACTCTTTCCTTAGTACCAATGAAAGCTTAAAAACTTTTCATTCTTTGTGAGTGGAGTAAGAGCTCAACCCGATGTAAGAAAGGCATCCTTATTAGTTCATGTTTATGCCATATTCACATATCAAGATGAAGAACGTGTTACTGGATGTTGAAAGAGGAGCACAGGTGAGGTGAATTGCACCTACTGACTTTCCCAACCTTTCCCCATCACTTCAGGCACTTTTCTTCCAGCCTTGATGCCAAGCTGGGGATAAAAGTCACTATGTTGGTGGATCACATGGATGCGAAGGCACAGGGTTATGTTTCACTTATCTATAACCTCTCTTTTCATGTTAAAATTCCCCTTCTGTCATTTTTATGTGAAAGCAACAAACATGTGAATAAATGGACACAGCTGCCCATCATAGGTTATGTAAAGGGGGGAGGGGGTTATAAAGGTGTCTTTTGATGCCCAGTAATCCAACAGGGAAAAGGCTAAATAAAAAGGCTTCTTTTCCCAGGAACAATGCTTGGCTTCCTGTGGTGCAAAGTATTTATTTTGTGCTTCTTTCACTAGATGTTTGTCGAATTGTGCGGAAATTGACATGTCCCTTGCCCCTCTGGGCATAAACTCTTGGGGTTGCTTGCTTGTGTATGGGGGGGAGCCTGTGTGACGTGGCACTGATCTGTGCAGTGAGTCAGGACATGGACCAGACTTGCTGCAGTCTTTCAGCCTAATCTGCCTGCCTCACAGGAGCGTCTGCCTTGCAGAGGCCATTTCAGGCAGCCTCTGTGTAGCAGTGGTATTGTGGTAACTGGTGGTAGCAGCACAGCATGGGTGAATTGTGATGCCTAGGGGAGAGTCTGCAAAGAGAGTGGGAGTTTGAGATGATTAAAGGAAGAGAACTTGGTGGCTTCACAGAAAGGTCAGCTGGTCAAGTGGATGGAAGGCATAGGAGTGGAATAAACAGAGCAAAGGAGGTTGATAGCAGATGGGAAGGTACCACTAAAAGCAAGCATGAAGGTGTATGAAGAGGGAGGAGGTGGTGGGTTGTCGTGGAGATCCTAGAATTAAGTCTGTTTAAAGCAGCTGATGTGGAGAGGTTTAGAGGGGTGATGTGCTGGTAGCTAGAAGAATGAAATATGATCTTGGCAGATAGAGATGGAAGGAGAAGGGAATGCCAATAAACCAAAAGGCTACATTAGATCACAGTTGGACATGCAGAGAGGAGAGCCAAATTTCCATGAAGTTAATCTTCTGCCCATTGGTGGAGCTGTCTGTTAGATTAGCTCTGTTCAGAGGTCTTCTACTGACTTGCCTGCCTCTCCCTCACATAATTCAGGATTAAATCATTATGTTCATGGTTTATTCTTTAGACTTAATAAATGGAAGAAGCAAGTCGCATAAACAGAACTGCTGGGGGAATCATGTGAGGTGATCTTGAGCACCCCTTCAGAGCCTTAGATGCTGGGGGAGCATCAGGACACACAGATTCCCTGTGCATTCATGTAACTGGTGTGTGTGTGTGTGGAAATTAGAAGACCAACATTGGTCTTGTGATCCTCATCATCTGTTACCCATTGTTGACCTGAATACTTGACATACCCCTGCTCTTCATTTACTATCACACGTGTTTTAAACTGGATCTAATTAAACCAGGTTTTGGTAGAATCTTTTCCTTTAGTTAATCTGAACTGGAGGGTGTTTGTAGACACTGTAATCAATTTCTGGCAGAAACATCTTGGCTATATCAGAAATGAAGAAGTGGGCTGATTTTTTAAAGAGATGTGTTGATACATGATTTCATTTGCAGGTTAACAGGTTCGTTAGATTCTCTGACAGATGTTTCATCAAGTAAAATGAATAATTCTTTCCCTGGTAAGAACTTGATTTGTCTGATTATGTTGTTTAAAATTATCTATGCAGCCTGCAGCAACGGTAAATTCATGGGTACCCAGTTCTTACAGGAAAAGCACAATGTAGATGCTTGGAATTCTGTGATTTGGGGGGGGGGCTGGAGAATTTTAAGAGGGGGTTAGATAACTTTCCATTGGATGGTTTAGGAATTATTAGGCATCCTACCTTTCTAGCTTGAGGGGAGAGATGTAGGGGTGTGCAAAAAACAACAACATTCGGCCCATTCGGATTCGGCCGAATTGGGCAGAATCAATTTCAGCTGGCAGTAAGACTCCCGCATGTCAGTTTCATCAGTATGAGCCAATTGGGGAGTCTTTGGCCAGCCGAATGTCAATTTCAGCCCCATTATATCCGATGGGCCAGCCCCCAGAATATACCCTATGTTTTCGCCATTGACTTCAATGGCCCATAGGATATAGATCAGAGAATCTGAATCAGCCCGCAGCAGCCCAAAAGGGGTCCGAATGGGCCATTTTCGGGGGTGCATTCGGTTCAGACAAACTGAATGCACATCCCTAGAGAGATGCTTTTTGAGGTTCCTTCCTACACACTTTCTCACCCGAGCCCATCATTCGTGCTGTCAAAAGAAGGATTTGTTATATTCTGCCTTTTCAGGTTTCCATGGAGTGGCTCCAGAGTGGAGGTGCAGATTCAATCATACACTTTTAATTGGGTATATGTGGGAGATGAGGGTGGGCAACTGAAATAGGAAGACTGAAAGGCAAGACCTTTCTTAAACTTGTTTGGTATGTTTTAAATTTTTGAACCTTTTCTTTATTTTAGGCTATGTGTGTGTTTAAAAAGCAACCTGTATGGAGTCTCATTTTTCCTGATTTGAGCAGATATCACTGATGAACTGGCTGTTTCCCAGCTTCAGTTTCCAGAGCCATTTCTCTGTAGTGCTCCACAGACATAATTCTTTGGGTGATGCCTTCCCCCTACAATTGCTGCAACTTTACTTCTGCATCATTACCTTTGCTTATGCAAGTAGTTATGGGTGTTTGAAGCCCTTGGTCTGTAATATGAATTGAGTAAGCCCATACATGGAATCTGGGTATTTTATCATATTCATTTCTTTCAACTGGAAAGTTTAAAAATGGAGAGCCTTCAGTTGTCCTACTGATGGGAGAGGGAATAAATGAAGGAAAGGTGATTGATTAAAGTTTTCTGTGCTGTGTTTTCATTCTGAATGAGCAGTCACATGCAGTACTTTGACACATTTTAGAAATGCCAAAAGTTCACCTACTTTTTGTCTTCAGGTTTTCGACGAAGTTTCAGTACAACTTCTGCATCTTCCCAAAAAGAGATAAATAGGAGAAATTCCTCTGTCAAGTGAGTAACTCTCTTTTAATGGCAGAACACCTAATACAGCTGTAGATGCTGCACTTAGAAGAATTAAACTACCTTTCTCTTGAGGCATGTGTTTGAGTGCTTAGGAGGCCATTTTGATAAAAGCATGTAGCTCTGACTTTCATCCAAAATGGTTATAAGAAATAATGCAAAAACGGTATTTGCTTCCTACCTAATCTTATAATGGTGGTGGATGACAATCAGAAGAAGCTGGTTTGTGAATTGTTAAATACATTTTTGACTTGCATTACTGTTGTGCTTTTATTCATTGCTTTTATTGTAACACTAGGAATCAGGCCCGTTGTAGGAATGAAGACAACGGGCGCTAGTCTGGCCTCCCGGCTGCAGGCCCCTGCCCCCCTTCCCTCCTGAGTCCAAGGCTGTCGGAATGGGCCCCCTTCCCGCACGATCAAGGCACCGGCGGGTCAAGCTGGCCAGCCTAATTGGGCCCGCCTCCTGTGCTCGAGGCATTGTCATCGGCCGGGGCTCACCCTCTCCAGGCTCCATTTCTCAAATATCTAGGAATTTCCCACCTGGAGTTGGCAACCCTATCTCCTTCCCAGCCAAGCATCAACCTACCTTCACTTCCCCCTCACTGATCAGCTGTCCATCCCCCCCACCAGCAGTCCTCACCGTGCTCTGAATCCCTGACTGCCACATCACCTTGGCTGTCATGGGGGGGCATCTCAGCAGGGTATAAGGACACAGAGTCCACCATTTTCTCCAGGGGAACTGATCTCTGCCATCTGGAGAGCCGTTGTAATTCTGAGTGATCTCCAGCCCTCACCTGGAGATTGGTAACAATGGTTTTCCAGGAGGAAAATTAGTCTTTCTCTGCAATGGGAACCAAACAGATAACATCATTCTCCTCTCCCCCTTTTGACTTGCACAACAACCCTGTGAGGTAGGTTAGGCTGAAAGTCTGTGACTGGTCCAAAATCACCCACTCAGCTTCTACAGCAAGAACCTGGAACTCAGAGACCCTGCTCTGAAGCACTGATGGCTATGCCTAGGGTAGCCAACCTCTAGGTGGAGCCTGACTATCACCAGGTATCACAACTGAACTCAAGACAACAGATCTCTTTCCCCCCCTGGAGAAAATAACTTTGGAAGATGGGCTTTATGGCATTCTGTTCAGCTGAGGCCTCTCCCTTCCCCAAACCCTGGCTTCCATAGACTCTACCAGAAAATCTCCAGGAATTTCCCTACCTGGAGCTGGCAACCCTAGCCAGACTAGCCCCAATGAGTTCCTCACAAAGGCCTGCGAAGGGTGTCCTTCCTTTGTCTGAACCAAGCTTCGTTGCCCACTGTGGCGAAACGGGCTCCAGTTTACAACTCAACTGTTCGCCTTCCACCCTTGTTCCGTGGACGTATATCACTCCTTAAGTTCGCTGCCGCCACTCACTGATTTGTCACTGCCTTTTTAGAGGGACACTGAGACCCCTCTGGCCGAATCTCCCTATTTGGAGATGGAATCCCCAATCTTTGGGGGATCCCTGGAAAGTTGGCAACCCAAGGGTCTGGCCTTTTCTTGCCTTCTTGGGCTACCCCCTCCCTTTGTTATTGTGCAGAGTGGGGGAGACTATGTGGTCAGAGCACAACACAGATTATTAGCCCAAATAAAAGATTTTATCTAACTATTTACACAGTTATGGAACACACACACACACATTAAATGAATAAGGCACAGCTGTAGGAGTAAGCACACACTATGAACTAACAGGACATAAATCAACAGGGGTTAAACATCATCCACTCTGTGCTCCAGCCTCTGGCCCAAGAGAGCAGGGAAACTTCCATTCATTCCCCAGTCCAGCTGACTGTGGAGTGGCTGAATTTCTGCTGCCTCCCAGGGTTCCCCAACGTCTGTGGCTTCTGGCCTGGACAGCCTGGTCAGCGCAGGCAGCAGGAGCCTTTCCTCACCTCCTGTAGGACGAACACTGCCTCCACCCTGTATGGGCTTCAGTCTATATTGATGCTGCCCTGCCCCTTGGGACAGTCCCTCTTTTCCCATTCTTTTTGGCCTTGGGGCAGCTGGGAATTGTAGTCCTGCAGATGAGGAAGCCCCATTCAACCTAGTGAGTGACAGACCCCTCTCTGGAACTACAGCTCAATTAAACCTTATGGCAGAACATTTTAAACAAACAACCACAGATAGCAGCCAGGAAACTGCCATTTCGTTACACCTACCAACAGCCACTGAGGTAAAAGTTACTCCCACACAGGAGGAAAGCAGGAGAAACGTCTTCGTCATGAGAGAAAGCTGTTTGCAAGTAATTCTGACAGGGCAGAGTGGCTGAAGGGGGAGTGGGCAGGGAAAAACAGCCGACCCAGCACCCGGCCAATGACACGCAAGTACTCTTGAGTAGCGGCTGATGGGCCAATGGCTGTGGGGGAGCATTTTACAGCCAATGGGAGCGCATGGAATGTTGCCACTTTAAAACAGCATTATTATATAGAGAGATATCCTCTTGATACTGCCGAGTAGTCATTTAGCATATCAAGCTGTGATAAAAATGCCTAAAAATAGCTAACATAAAAATAGTGAAGAAATATGCCTGTACCAGGGCCATTTCAGAGAACTATTGTCCATGTTACCAACTCAAGACTTGGTTGGTCCAAATGGATGACTCTGAAAGCAACACCTCCTCCCTCTTCCCTGATTTCTGCTATTTTAAATGAGGGCCTTGCTTTAAGAAAAGGCTGTGTGGGGCTTGATGGCAGACCCTGTGCTCAGATAAAACATTGTGTTTTAGTGGTTAGGGAGCCATTTTGATTCCAAGCATGTAGCTCTGGCTTCCATGCATGTGGCTGTCCTGAAGCAATTGGACAGTAGGGTTTGAGTCTGCCGCATTCGTGCTGTGGTGGTCTCTTACTTAAGAATACCTTTTCACTTGGGAAAACCTAATTTCTTCCCTTCTTTCCTAGTTGTTCACTGTTTGAACCTGCCTTTCTCTTGCCTTCTTTTTCTAACCTGTACAGAAGATATATAGGCTTTCCTCTTGGTATTACAGTGAAGGTGTGATGTAAATGAGTGTATACTTTGCTACTGAAACCAGAACAGAAGCAGCCTGTTCAGTCTTTCTCTTTTAAACAGTGAGACCCATTTCCTGTGTGTATGCATGTGCATTCTCTGGCTGTTTTTCCAGACAGAAAACCCAATTGGCTGTTGCCCCCTTTTCTCTCCTTAGGTCAAAAAACTCTGCCCTGCGGCGCAGTTGGAGCAACACCACAACAGTGAGTACTGAGGGTCCTGTGAAGCTACACGAGGGTTCCCAGGTCCTCCTAACCAGCTCCAGCGAGATGGGCATAATTCGCTACATTGGTCCTACCGACTTTGCTCCTGGGGTGTGGCTTGGTCTGGAACTGCGGAGTGCCAAGGGCAAGAACGACGGCTTGGTGGGGGACAAGCGGTATTTCACTTGCAAGCCAAACCACGGAGTCTTGGTGCGGCCCAGCAGAGTAACCTATCGTGGGATTAACGGGGCGAAACTTGTGGATGACATCTGCTGAAGTGTAATGCTCCAGACTTGAGAGAAGAGTCTGTGAAACAAAGCGCACAAGGGAATCTGGCCATCACCTGCATGGCATTCTGTTCTATCTAAAGTCATAAAACTGTACACCTATAATGCATACAAAGCACTAGCTAGATCACAGATGCATTATGAACCTGAGGATAAAATGGTAATAGCTTTTCCTTTCGGAACAGTCCTTGCCTCAGAGCTTGTTGCAGAAAAGACATCTTGGGTGTCAGATGCCACATTATTGGACTAATAGACTGTTTCTCTCTGGTTCCATTCTGACTTGCCTTGCCTCTCCATGAATGAGCTTTTCATCCAGTTTGGTGTAGTGGGTAAGTGCGCGGACTCTAATCTGGGAAAACTGGGTTTGATTCCCCACTTCTCCACTTGCAGCTGCTGGCTGACCTTGGGCAACCATAGTTCTGTCAGAGCTGTTCTTGAAAGAGCAGTTCCTGTAAGAGCTCTCTCAGCCCCACCTACCTCACAGGGTGTCTGTTGTGGGGAGGGGAAGGGAAAGGAGTTTGTAAGCCGCTCTGAGACTCTGAGTGAAGTGCGGGGTATAAATCCAATCTCTTCTTCTTCATCATCCCATATTCTAATGAAGCTGTAATGCTTTATATTATGCAACTCAAGAGCTTTTTAAACAAAACAGTGGTGTCTGTCAGCCTGTGAAACTGTCTTGGCCTTCTCTAGGGTAAAAAAATGAATAGCAATAAAGAGAGGGGGAAACTTGACTGTATTTAAGAAAAAAAGGTTGTTAAAAACTAGTAGTTTATTATTCAGACAGCTTCCCTAAAGCACAAAGTAACCAATTGAAAAGTGTCTGAGGAGAATGACTGCTTCACTGCTACATACGTGAGCAGACTGAATAAAAGAGGGAAAAAGCTAATAAAACAGCACAAATATTTTCAGGTTTGTAGTAAAAGCACTTTTTTACAGTATGCGTGTGTGTGTAAAAGAAGATAGCAGCATGCTAGAAGCACTTTTGAAAATATTGTTGGAACAAGTATTATGCACTTTCATGTCTCCTCTCTGGAGAAGTTTTCCCCAGGTGTTTTGTGGGGGGAAATTTTTTTATTTGCTGATGCTTTCAAACTATAATACAGCAGTGTTTTAAATGCATAAAAAAAAATCTCTAGCAAAGCTCTCCAGCCAGCAATTAGATTGCCCAGTGAATCAAATTGATGCTGGTTACATGCAAGATACCTCTCAAGAAACACGCATCATCCTAGCATGGGGCAGGAACGTTTCTTTGGGCTTGAGCGCTGACAACCATGGCCAGCACTCTGATCCCAGTTAGCATCCCAGGGCAGTCCAATCAGTGCCGCCTTCTGGAGAGAGAAGTTGCAGGAAAACCCCAGAGCGATCGCAGCTGTCAGTTTCCCCTCTCCTGGCACAGGCATCCAGAAGAACTTGGTGGCTTCAGCCATAGGCAACTGCAGCAGGTGGAGCGTTAGGCCATATGACAGCGGCTCACCTGGCTGAGAGGCCACCACTTGCCGACAGAGAGAGTAGAAAATTAAGGTGGACTGACAATTTGGTGCTTTCAGACCCAATACCAGTAAATCGTTGGTGTTCTGTACAGTGCAATAAGCTTTCTATATCACTGTGGGCCCATTTTTAGAACAGCTAGTCACAACATTGCATTTAATCCATTCATGTGTCCTAGCAGTCCCATGTTTTGTTTTTGATATAATTGCTCCATTGTTGCCTAGACTCTAGAAGGATCTTATGTTAAATTTGGCGTGTCTTCTAAGAAGCAGCATTTGAGGATATGATGACGGCAACTTTGCTGTAACATGCTTTTCTTAAATAACTGACTGCTTTATAAATTCATTTTAATGCATATTAAAATATCACATATTTTAATTGTTCAGCATATTTTAACTGCAGTCATATTAATTTCAGAGCTGCAGGAGCAACAAAAGGACTTCCTCAATAGGAAAAAGGAGGCTAGTCTAATTGTACTTGAAAGTTAAATGACATTAGTCTTCTATTTTTAGACTGAATTCTAGCTGCTTGTAAAAGTGTATTATATTTTAAGCACTGCTAGAACTATTTTCCTGAGCTGCCCTTAAACATGAAAAGGCTGGAATATTGCTTTCTAGTTAATGGAAGAAATTAACTAAAGATAATGGCTATAACTTGCAATTCTAAGTATATTTTAATATAAGTAATCTGAAAATCAGTGATGTGTAGTTGAGGATGCAGATGTATTTTGATGCACTGAACCTTGCCATGTCCAGCATCTGTTTCCTTGGTGTTTAAATTTCTTTTGTCATAAACCTGTTGTTGTGAGTTGTTTGGTGTTAATGGTACCCATTGCTTTTGAACGACTGTAGATGATTTTGAAATACTGCAAATGAGGTGGTCTTTCTTTCTTTTTTTTTGGTATCACCTTAACAGAATATGTATCTAGGGTAAAGAGCAGCAGCTGTAATAAAGCAGGTCTTTTAAATACCTTTGTATGTTATCTGTGATTTATATATTCTATCGACATGTGGATCTTTGACCTAGATGAAGAATGTCTAACATTTTATCTATCAGTTTGCCTTTCTTTGCCACCAACCTCCACTTGTTCCCAGGATAGACTTTATAACACTCAGGTATGGATATTATTGAACCTTTTAGATGGAGTACCTTTCCCATTGTATGGCAGTTTTCCGGAAGATCTATACGGATGTTATTGCAAGCATGCTTTGTTACCATTGCTTTTCATTGTGGACATGCACCTCCCAAACGATTAAATCTTTGTTGCTACCCTATGATGGCCATAATCCAGAGACTTAGTTAACTGCAAACTGAAGGTTCTTCAATTTGCCCCAATGCTCCGCTTGCTTTAATCTAGTGATACTCTGTGACACATGTGGCTCTTCTGACGTCTTCTGAGAACAGCAGGCTGGCTGCAGAGAAGAGAGAGTACTACTACAACCACAGCAAGCCAGCCAAGGAAAAGAGAAAGCTAGTCACAGCGGGAGGTGGGTTTTACTATCCTTACTTCGCACCCATCTTATTCTCCTTCAGTCACGTTAACAATCTCACTGCCTTGCCTGCTCTGCTGTGTCTTGTGTTTAGGGAGAGAGTGGGGAGGCAGATACCCAATGGCTGAATAAGGTTTAACACGGGTAGGGAGAGACAACCCTACGCGTGCAGAGGTACTCTGGTAATTAAAAAGGTTGGAGTTAATGTGTGTATGTTGAGTGCTGTCAAGCCATTTCTGATTTATGGCAGCCCTATGAATTAATGTCCTCCAAAATGTCCTATCTTTAAAAACCTTGCTCAGGTCTTACAGACTGAGGGCAGTGACTTCCCTGATGGAGTCAATCCATCTCATGTTGGATCTTTCTCTTTTCCCGCTGCCTTCAGCTTTTCCTAGTATTATTGTCTTTTCCACTGAGTTGTTTTCTCCTAATGTAACCAAAGTACAATAGCCTCAATTTGATCATTTTCGCTTCTAGGGAGAGTTTAGGCTTGATTTGATCTAGAACCTGCAAATCTGTTCTTTGCATGGTCTTCAGTTTGGTGTAGTAGTTAAGTGCGTGGACTCTAATCTGGGAGAACCGGGTTTGATTCCCCCCTCCTCCACTTCCACCTGCTGATGTGACCTTGGGACAGTCACAAGCTCTGGCACAGCTGTCCTTGAAAAAGAGCAGTTTGTGTCAGAGTTCTCTCAGCCCCACGGGTTGCCAGTGACACATCCTTACACTTAAGAACCTCCCCCCTTCATGGTTGCCTTTCCCAGTCTCAGTCGTCTTCCGATTTCTTGGTTGTGGTCTCCCTTTTGGTTGATGATGCAGCCATGGAATAGAAAACTTTGAACAATGTCAATTTCTTCATCGTCCACCTTACCTTACAGTTGTATACCCTGTTTCCCCGAAAATAAGACCTACCCAAAAAATAAGCCCTAGCAGGATTTCTATGCATTTGTGGTATAAGCCCTAGTGTGTCTCCTTGAGAAAAAATAAATATAAGACAGTGTCTTATTTTCGGGGAAACACGGTAATTCCACAGTAGTCATTACTACTGTTAATTATTACTAAGATGTAGTTTATGTTACTGTATGTCTGGTGGGGTGGCACACAGAGCATGCAGTAGTCATGTGGCTGTTTTGGACTCATGGTAATTGCAAATGCTGGCCATGGGGCGGGTACCACTGCTCTAGTCAGATTTTTAATAAAACAAACTTCCATGCATTTGCTGTAGCAGATAGCAGGTACACTTAACACATAACTGTTGATGTACTGGAGCAGGCCGAATCCCATTACTCCTTTCTTCAGTTTTGCTGAAAAGAGTGCATTCTCACTACAAACCTTTCCCACATTTGCAGAGATGGGAATAATTTGTTATTGATCATGTCCTCCCGCCCTCCTGCTTGCTTAAGTGGTCAAGTGGAGATATCAGTGTTGCAGTGGATAGTGCTGGGCTTCCTTGATAGTTGTGGGTGAGGCATTCTTAACAAGACAATATTTGTTTGCAGTCTCTTTGACAGGATGTGAACTGTGAAATTTGCATACTAAAAGAAATAGCCAGAGAGTGGTAAAGGGAAGAAACGGCACAGTGGTGGCGCAACATTGAGGATCTTAAAAGAGTGACATCTCTCTCTGACCCTCAGAAATCTTCTACCATTCCGGTCTCTGAAGCACTGCAGACAATACATTGATGGACTGGAAAACCAAATGGTTTGGGTGAAATCAGCTAGGTTGATTTGCTATTGTGCTTGAAGCCACAGACTGCATTTGTCAATGCAGTTGGGTTTTAATTCCAGCAAATATTGCCAATTTATTGTTGTAGGTTCCTTTATAGAATGGAAAGGTAGGATAATAATGAAAAAATGTTGAATGTGTATGGTACTGAAAGAGCTGCACTGGCTGCCTATAGCATACCGGATTCGCTTCAAAGTGCTGGTGCTTACCTTTAAAGCCCTACATGGCCAGGGTCCGGCATACCCGAGGGACCGCATTTCCCCATATATTCCCCAAAGAGCACTTCAGTCGGGGTCACAACACCGACTGGTGACCCCGGGCCCTAAAGAGGCCAAGCTTGCAGCAACAAGGGCCAGGTCCTTTTCAGTGGTGGCTCCTATCTGATGGAATGAGCTCCTGGAGGAGATGAGGGTCCTGCGGGACCTTGTGCAGTTCCGCAGGGCCTGTAAGATGGAGCTCTTCTGCCAGGCTTACGAGTAGGAGCCGCCACAGCCACTTCCACCACCGCTCCTTCATGGAGAGATACCGCCGGAGGGCTGGGTAACATCTTTCCATGACCCTAGCCTTCCCCTCTGCTATGCAAGATGTTGGGAGTTTTATATGTGCATCCGTTGGAACCGATTTTTGACTGTTTTAACTTTTATGTACTGTATGCACTTTGTGCTCTGTGTGAGCTGCCCTGAGCCCATTTGCAGGGAGGGCGGGATATAAATGCAATAAAATAAATAAATAAATAAAAGTAGACTTTTTACTCACACGACTCCACAGCTTAGAGAGAGTATTGACTGTAATCATTAAAAGCTGCGAGATTTAGGATTTTAAAGCCCCAAAAGTCAGGGGTGGCATTTTGGGGAAGGGGAACAAGATTCAGAAAAATTATAAAAGAAATTGGCTTTCACATTACTGTACGATGTCAGGCTAATTGTACAATCTACCTCCTCATCATTTTTTTCACTGCTGCTGCACATACATCACTGCAGACTGGTCTTTCACACCCAAAATGCCTGCATAAACAGCATTGAGCAGTATAAGAATGTTTGCAATGTTCAAATGCTGCACATCAGAAAGAAAATGTCTCTATATAGTCCCAAAGTATAAAATGTAGGGAATGTTCTAAAAGGTAACTTTTATTTGCCTCTTCTTCCCAGTAACCTACTTGAATGTAATGGGATATTTATGTGGAAGAAAACAATCATGGGACAAATTCTGCAAAATCCAATGCCTAAAAGGGTATGTATTAGATCAGCTGTAATTTCCCATCCTGGGTTAGTAGTTTACCAATACAGAAGATTTAACCTCTTATCAGGTAACCAGATTTACTGTAATTTTAGTTCAGCCAGAATTTTCCTTGATGTTTGGGGGGGGGATGGGTCTTGTTAGTTAGAACAACAACAATGCTTATTATTTCTAGCCTAAGAACCTTGCTGCACTCATTGTTAGGTAGATGCCCAACCAGTGTTTGCAATTTACCTCCCGGCTGCAGTTATCAATTCATTTTCCAAAGTACAAGGCTCATTAGTTCGGTGACTTACTGCAGAGATAATACACAGCCCAACACACGCCTGCCTTTACAGTCATTTTATTTGTCTTCATGCCTTTTGCTTCACTACACTTGATTACAATACAAATACAAATACAAAATACTTAATGACCATATATTAATATTTTATCTCGATAAGGATCCCTGAAATGCATAGGCCCTTTAATTTATGAGCGATGTTGCATAAGCTTCTGTACAGATGTGACGCACATTCCTAATGATGAAGCCTTGATACAGAAGGAGAGGTTGGGTATGGGGAAGGAGGAGTCTCAGATGTGGGGGGGTGTATGCAGCTGGTGAAAGAACAGTGGCCTGGTCTTGCTTCCTGTAAGAATAAACCTAGAGGATGGCCCTGCCTACAGGAGCAGATTTGCAAAATGAAATTCTTAACATACAACAGACTGCCCTGGTCATGCAATGTAAAATCACCATGGTTGATGCCTCAGCCCAAATCAGTCTCCTGGGACCCTCTGCAGAATTAGGATGAAGAGAAACACTCTTGGCGTGGTACATCACCAATGCTGACCTCCTCTGTTCACCTAAGATACCCCACTTCTCAGTTAAATGGGCACTAGATCAGGGAAGGACAGGGATAAAGATGCACCTACCAGGTATCGGAATCATATGACTCTACTTTACAATTTTTCTACCATCCAAGGGCAAGCCCCCCCCTTCTCCTTTTCTTTACTTTTCTTCCTCTACCCTCCTCCATAAGAGGAAAGCAAAAGGAAGGCTCTGAGCTCCCTTGCTTCTGATCACCTTCTCCTGGTGCCATGGCTTCCATTCCCCTGCTGGGATTTCCCCCAGGAATGGGCTGTCTTTATACTGAGGCGGTCTTGTCTCTCCTAATGGAATCCACATTGTGCTGTAAATAATAGGGACAAGCTGCAGGTTGGAATGACAGGACTAAGGCTTTTGAAAAGCAAGGAGGGACAGCTAACGTTTTCTCTGTCCTTCCCTGACAAATTCAGCCCCACCCTTTCTTTTCGGTGTAGCGTTATTTTCACCAGGGCTACTAAATCTACAAGGCAGAACTTGTGCTGTGTTCCTTCAGCAGCATCTGCCTTTAACTTGAAGGAAAAGCTACTGCTTGGATGTCTTCCTCCATGGAGAGGTCCCATCCCTCTAAATGCCCACCACATGTGCTGCTGCAGGCTGCATTAATAATTGTGCCTAGCCTTAGCAAACCCTTTGAGAGCAAGGAGGGCCGGTGACGTAGCATCATGGTACCGCACTGAAGCTAGCAAACTGACTCACAGTCTTCGCTGCTTGTCTCTGCTAGTTGTGCAACAGGACTTAAGAGTATGAATAGCCCTGCTGCAATTAAATTTAGCATCTTATGTATGCTGGGGAGGGGGGGGGGAAGAGATGCATCCTGCACAAAAAAGCCCCAGGGAATAAAATCAGACCTTGTTTCTTTGAAGACTGCAATTCACATTTCTCTATCTTTATAATAGAAATGGGCTATTTTAAGAAAGCCCACTGAGGAACACAAAACAAACAGTTGCCTGTACCAAAGAAGCGAACCCTCTAGCCGTGAAACAGAGTGAGGTTCCTGCAGTTCACGGTTGTTTAAAAGCCATGCTGTAATGGCTTGTAAGGAGAGTGCACATTGGGAAATAACCCTTTACAGCAGATGAATCCCCCTTTACGCTCCCGTGGGAAAAAAACTTGTGCATTTGTACAGAATCCTGAGCACTCCCTTTTAATTACCACCAAGGAAATTCATGCAGGCACTGCATGCCCCCTACTGGGAGCAAGAGTAAACGACAAGCACAGATTTATGGAATCAGCATATGCAGCTTGTCGGATCTAAAATCTATAGGCAATTAGAAGCTCTGATGCACAGCTATCGAACAGCTAATAGAGGAAAAGGTGCTCACAACAAAGTCCCCACCAAGGGTTGCTCCATGATGGGGAAAGGAAGCGTTATTTGGGCCACTGAGCTCATTTTTCTCCTGGCCCTCTTCCATGGAGCTCAGAGCAGCATCCAGGAGTCTCCTGGCCCATTATTGTGCAAAGGACTGGGTGAGCAGATTGTCCAACTGTAAATCACTTTGAAGGACTCTGGTTCTGAGCTATTTCATTCTCCATTCATTTGCTTCTGTGACACGCATCCACAGAAAATTAATCCATCATTCAAGAAGATCACATGCTTCTGCACATGAAATCCCAATGAAATCAATGGGCTTTTGCAGTGCATCTGGGCATGTAATAGTAGCTGCGTTTATTTATATGGTTTGGGGACAGGGGCAGGAATCCTAATGGAGAGAGAGTATTGTTACTGAAATGCATGAGAAAGCCAGGTTAGTAAGAGCATATACAGTTCCCATTTATTTCAATGAAGCTTATGCAGCAGATGTCCCCAGTGGGTCATCAACATTATTCTGAGTGCCAAAAGAGAAACAGTGTTAAAGATTACTTTGGTTGTTCAGTACCTTCATGGCCAGCAGCCTACAACAGCATCTTTGCAGCCCTGCAGTAGTGGTGGGAGATCCTAAGTCATGATTCCACGAACATATAGTAAGCATTACTCCCCATTCTAAATTTGTTTCTCATAGCTACGTTTGCATGACAGAATCTGCTTCAGCATGGGTTTTTTTTCATTTGGCAAATGGCTTCAGCAATCATTAATGACTAGATTGCCATACTCTCAAACTCAGCTACCATACCATTATCAGGTCACAATTCAGCATGTGTCAAGACTTCTATGATGTGGGCTGGCCAAGCAATGGCTACACTCCTGATTATTCAGTCTGGATGAACCAAGCAAGTGCGGGAATTGGCCAGTGCAGATTCTCTATAATCACTCTTCTCAAAATCCATCACTTTCACGAAGCCTTTACACCAACCCCTAAAGTGCCATGAACACTGATGAAAATAAACAAACGACAGTAGACCAACACACTGAGGAATGTGGGCACACACCAATGCGATCATATGACAGCTTTTGTGTATGTTCAAACTCTGTCCTCCATATTACTAATCTGTTTATAACCGCAGAACTTTCTGTCTTCATCATCAAAAATCTGGCATCACAAATACCCACCGAACAATAAGTACCAGTTTTAATGGCTTGATTGTTCCTTGCGCTTGGCACCACCACTTCCCCTTGAAAGAAACAATAAAGCAGGAGAGGGAGTCTCTCCGAACATAAACCATACAATGTCACCATTACATTGACCACATTCCTTAACATACTGCAATTTTCGTCTTAGGGACTAAACCAGTGAGGCTGATATGGTTATGCTGCCTTGCCAAGAGCACCAAGAGCTTTGTATACTTGAGGAAGGGCCATCCTGTAACGGCAGTGCTGTCTGGCTGATGTGTGCACTGGGAGTCTGCGTTATCCCATTTGTTTTTTGGCATGAATCCAGCTTATTTCTCTGCCCCTCTGTAAATCTCTGGCCTCAGGAAGAATCCCCAAATATTGCATTGGGCAGTATAGGGAATCCCAAAGCATAAAAAAACGTTGGACAGTGAATCTTGAAATGGTGTATAAACAACCAAGAGAAAGCCACACACAGGGAAGGGTATAGTGAACAACCATGCAGAATGGCTTTATGCGATTGCGAGCTGGGCCTCGCTGAGAATACTGAATGTAGTTCTAGTTTGTTCTGTGTAGGAAGGAGCTCTGACTAACTGAAGCCTCTTGGTGTATTTGAAAACCTGGCTTCAAAGGGTGGCACTTCAGAGCAAATTGGCACATCATGGAAGGGAACCTTGTTTTGTTCTTGTGGACTAGTGACACTGAAGTTTGCTCCAAGGCTCATGAGTCCAGAGGGCAGGGGGCCTTCAAGGCCCCTGGTGAGTTACATGGATCTTGTTCCGAAGGAGAGGGTCCTCATAACTGCTGGCACAAGGTGGGGCCGAGATTTCCAAGGGCAAGCCCTGTTGTTGGTATCCGTAGTTAACATTTCCGCAGGGGAAATGGCGGAGCCTGAACAGAGGCACTTCCTTAACAGTGGCTGTCAGCGAAGATGGTTCGAGAAGAAGGGAGGAGCTTGGCAGCCTTCCAGTCACAATGCTGGGTCCCAAAGTACAGTTCCCTTCATGACCCGAACCTTCCCTCTCAGTTGCCTCTTTTTCTGCCTGTGAATTGTTTTTGACAACTGGCTTCTCTGAAAACCAGGAGCCATATGTTGGGTTCCAGAGATTGGTGGGCTTGTTTCTGGATCCCCGCCCTTTGTGTAGCTCCGTTGAGGGATTGGACTGAGTGTATGCCATGTTGACATGTCCCCCTTCCAGGGCCGCTTGTGTATTAGCATGGATGGATGGCTCTGCCCTGACTGCTTTCACTTGTGGTTTTGCTGCAGGAATGGCTATGGCCAAAGAGGGTGGGGAAGGCAAGAGCTGTTCAGCAATCTTTTTGTCTTGCTGTGGCAAGACGAGCAGAGGAGGAATTGCTTCAGGGTCTTCAGGGCGCACTGGGACCTTTTCTTCTTCTTCAATGCATGGACCATATTCCACAGGTAAAACAGTGTTGATTACATCCGGATCCTACAAGAAAGAACAATAAAACTCTCAAACATGGGCTTTGTTGCTTGACATAGAAACCTGAATGCTAAATTTTTAACTTAAGAATTTGCTTGGTGCCTACTTTACTTTCTTTTAGGCACAGGCCAAAATACACCTTTTAACTCAAGGCTTGGAATTAGGATTTTTTAAAATCTTACCAACCTTTTAATAGTCTGTTACTGTTCTATGAGTAAATTTAAACTTTTCATGTCCAGTGGGTTGTTTTAATGGCTTTTTAACATTGTTATGATGTTTTAATTGTAAGCCACCTCCAGCAGGACTTTGAAAAGGTGACACAGAAACATTCTAAATAAATAAATCATGTGTCTTTGGTTAATAGCAAATGTACTTTTGAATTACATCTTTTCTTCAGGGGTCATGATTAAGTGTTGCATAGATTTGATGAGATAGGATCAGGAACTCAACACGAGTCCTGCTAGATCAGAACAATTTACTTTGGCATCCTTTTTCCTGCAGTTGGCCACCCAGACGTCCCAAAAGGCCCATAACAGAAACAAAGCCTCTCCGTGTTATTGCCACTGAGCAACTGGTACTCAGAAGTATACTTCCTCTGAACATGGAGGTTCCCTTTAGGGATCAATGGCTAACCGCTACTGATGGACTTATCCTCCATGGATTTGTCTAATCCTTTTTAAAAGCCATCTAAGTGAGTGAGCATCACTCCATCCTGTGGTAGTGAATGCCACAAATTGGCTACACGTTGAAAGAAGGTCTTCCTTTTGTCTGCTCTGCATCTACTGTCCATCAGCTTCATTGGTTTCCGCCCAAATTCTAGTACTGGAGACAATGGAAGTTCTCTCTTTCCACTTTCTCCATCCCATGCATAATTTTATAAGCTCCTATCATGTCCCTCCCAGTCACTTTTTTCTTCTACAAATGAAAAGCCTCAAAGTGCTTTGTGAATTCTGGCCATTTTATTTTCAACCCCCTTCCTAAAGCACAGGATTTCCCTTCTTTGCAGCTACTGAACAATGACCTGCACTTTCACTGTGCGATCCAACACAACTCTTTCCTGGTTGATCACTTCCAGTTCAGACCTCAGGTCAGGTGACTTCACTAGACATGCTGAGGAGAAGACATGAGAGGGTTCTTGCCAGTCCTAAGAACTTATGCTTGTATGTAGGAACCAGAATGGTTGTAAAAAACTCAGATAGAGGTTCTCTCACCATGCATCACTTCTGGTTTATCTTAGGTTCAGTCTGCAGCCGCCTCTTTTTGTAACAGGGACATGTTATTAATTTCCACATGTTTTGTGAGCATCTGCTTCTGGAATAGATGGTTATAACATAGACTATCCTACCGAGTTGTGGGTTTGCTGAGCAGCAGGAAGGCTTTTGCACCAATGAATTACAGACCTGTGAGAACTGGGTTGCACTGAGAAAGAAGGATGGATAAAAAGGATATAGGAGGAAATCTGAGATCACTTTCTAGGCTGCTAGGGAGATATTTCACTAATGACGACAGCAAAGGGAACTGTTCTCATGTGGAAAAAATATGAGTGAGAATAAGGGAATGTGGAGAACTGGGTCAAATCTCTCCCTCCCCTTCACAGGAGTCCAACGTTCTACTTTCTGTGGTGGAGTTCAAGCCTGACGCCTGTACCCATGGAGCCTCACCGTGTCTGAGAAAAGGCAAGCTGCAGTGTGGGGGAACAGGCTCTTTTGCACATGCATGGCGGGAGAGCCACTGCTGGGAAGCCATTGTATCTCCTGAGCCACTGCAGCCACTGCTGCTGTCCCTTTGGACCTCCTCTGCCTCTCAAGTGCACCTTGACAATTTGAGACTGGAAAAGGAGTTATTGCAGCATGAAAGAGGTGAATGAGGGCATCTTGGGTGTCTCAGGGGACCTCACACTTCGCACTTTGCTTCCCTTCCCATGTGTCCAACACAGACTCTGTCTCCAACAACCTCTGCCATATTTCAGACCCTTGCCGAGGTCTAAAGGCTCATCTCATATATATATGAGTACTAGGAGTAAGGCACTTTGTGGGAAGAAATACAACGGTCTCTAGAAGGAAGCTCCAGGTGAGTGTCCCGGCTGTGGCTGGTGGGGCGGCAGAGGGAAGGTGAAAATAGAGGGAGGCAAGCCATGTTTCTTTCCTTCTGCTTAGCTATAAGGCAGGGCTGTCTCCAGCCATTTTGCTGCCCCAAGTGGGTAGTATGGGAGGACAGCCTCATGGTAACAGGTATGGTTCCCTCCACCCCTGACTTATGTTAATTTGCCACATGACGGAGTGAGCACCCATCTCTGATCCCAGCTCCTGCCAACCTAGCAGTTCGAAAGCAAGAAATTGCAAATAGATAAATAGGGACCATTTCAGTGGGAAGGTAACAGCATTCCGTGTACCTCGGTGTCTAGTCATGCCGGCCACATGACCACGGAAATGTCTTTGGACAGTGCTGGCTCTTCGGCTTTGAAACGGAGATGAGCACCGCATCCCTAGAGTTGTATTCGACTGGCTTTCGAGCAAGGGAAAACTTTACCTTTACCTAGTTGCAGCTAAGGTAGAAAACCACCTCCTCTTATGCCATGTCTTCTGGGTTCCAAGAGTCTGGAAAACAGTTCCATAGCCAGTTACAGGGCTGCCAACTCTGGGTTGGGATATACCTGTAGATTTGAGGGGTAGAGCCTGGGGAGGGCAGGGTTTGGGGTGGGGGAGGGACCTCAGCAGGGTATAATGCTATAGAGTCCCCTGGCAGCCATTGTCTCCAGGAGAACTGATCTTGGTCATCTGGACATCAGTTGTAATAGTTGGAGATCTCCAGGTGCTGCCTGGAGGTTGGCTTATGTTAATTTGGGTCTATGCAGTGGCAGCTAAAGTAGAAAAGCACCTCCTCTTATGCCATGTCTTCTGGGTTCCAAGGGTCTGGAAAGTGGTTCCATAGCCAGTTACACAGTTGCCAACTCTGGGTTGGGAAATACCTGTAGATTTGAGGGGTAGAGCCTGGGGAAGGCAGGGTTTGGGGTGGGGAGGGACCTCAGCAGGGTATAATGCCATAGGGTCCACTGGCCAAAGCAGCCATTGTCTCCAGGAGAACTGATCTTGGTCATCTGGACATCAGTTGTAAGAGCTGGGAAATTTTCCGTAGGGCAAATGATGTGCTGTGGCTGGGGAGATCTCCAGGCCCCACAGGGAGATTAGGATATGTATTTTACCTCAGGACTCCCAACAGCAACAGCAGACTATTTAGAATGTTAGAGGCAAAGGCCAATCAGGCCAGATATGCAAATGACCTCTGTGTTCTGACTGGCTATGGGGGGGAGAGGAACAACAAACTGTTTAGAATGTTGGAGGCAGGATGCAGGCAATGCAGCCAGTGGATAGAGAGACCCTCTGAATGACAGATCATTCAGCCAACTGATTTTGGAGCATGTTGGAATGTTCAAGGAGAGATTCTGTGTGTGTGCCTGGAAGTCATGGTTTACTTCCGGCGATCCCAAGTGGGGCTTGGACATTTCAGAGAGGTGGTTTACTATTGTCTCTCTCTGCGTCCCAGCCCTGATATTCCTTGGAGGTCTCTCATTCAAGTACTTGGCAGGGTCGACCCTGCTTAGCTTCCGAAATCTGACAAGATCAGGCTTGCCTGGGCTATCCAGGTCAGGGCTAAAGGCTCGTCATATTGACAGGCTTCATAACCTGTGATCACTGACCACTACCAAACTTACCTGGTCTAGCCTTGTTTCACTACAACTGCAGCTACTTTTAGAGTGGTCAAGGGAAGAAGTCTGAGGCAGGAGCTCTTCCTACAGCACCTCCTTGCATCTTGCTAAAACTTTGAGATGCCTTGGACTGAAGATAAAGGCACTACTATTATGCTGTCCTGAGGAAGGTTTATCTGAGAGTTTACTTCTTCCTCATGTTCCCCTTTGAGCATTGCTCACAATGGACAACAATAGATATCAGAACCAAATAGTAATGGATACCTGGGTGCAGTATTCAATCCTCTCCAATACTATAGCAAAGTTTGGCCTATCTTCAGGCTGGTGTTGCCAGCACTGAGTCATTATCCGATACCTGTAACAGCAACAAAACAGAAGATGGTAAACAGCAGGAAAGCAGACAGTTGGTTTCTTTAGGTGGACACCTAATTAGTTGCAGCAGAGGGGAAGCCAACACAATTCATATCAACTCTCCAGTTACATCTCTAGTCCCTAAACCATTCAGATCTGGACTTAAGTTCCCCATTCCATTGGTAGATGGAGAAGCAATCTTGCTCAAATTATTCTAGAAGTTCCTAAATACAGAAGCTAATGACATACTCTAAAATGAATGTGAACCTTTGCTATTACATCAAACCGAAGTAATTTTTTAAAAAATTAAGCCAGTATGGGCAGAGCAGAATAGGGAGGTGTGCACTAATTAATGGCCAAGAAGACGTTTGGCTACCATTTTCAAAAGACACCGATGTTGATACAAATGGAGACTGACTATTTACCAGAGGGAAAAGCACTATTCATACTAGACTACACCATTATAAATACCCTAGGGATGGAGCTGTAGTGGGGCCTGAGAGCCAATATGGTGTAATGGTTAAAATGTTGGACTAGGAGCCTGGTTCAAATCCCTGCTCTGCAGTGATTCTCACTGGGTGACCTTGAGTCAGTCCCTCTCTCTCAGCCTAAATTAAGTCACAGGTTAGCTATAGGGAAAAATAGAAGGGGGGGGATAACAAAGAGCCCCAAGTTTCTTGGAGAAAAGAAAGAATAAAAATGTAACATGTTTGCAACTTGGCTTTTTCTCCATGTGTTTGGCCAATTAGTTCTCTCCTGTCTCATCCTTATACTAATAGCCAAGTTGCCCCCGTGAGTGCGGATCGCTAAATCCGCACTCCGGGGGCACTTGGGGGGGAGGGGGAGGTTTGTGCACACGTGGGCCAGTCCCCACGTGTGCACAAAAATGTCAAATGTGGGGGAAAAATTCGGGGGGATGCTTAAATCCCCCTGAAAGTGCCAGAGCGTTCTGTGCGCATGCGCACAGAACGCTCTGCGACTGCCGCTGCCGCTTCGGAGGGAAGCGGCGAGGGGCTCGCAGCTCAGCCCTCG